>NW_028317950.1:10505000-10659166 GCF_062004578.1 Staurois parvus | reverse complement strand
TCCTTATGCAGCTGAGAACAGAGGAAATGTGATTACTTATTAAAAAAAACTTTATAAACACCTTTTTGTTTTCTTTTTCATATCTATACACAATTGTTTTGCCATTCATTTCTAGTTTATCCACTCTACACCCAACCCCTTAATGTGGGTAGGTGGCTTCTCCAGGCTCAGCATTGTAAATATGTTGTTGCATACATGTGTACTGGTGTGCAGCGCTCCCATGACTACGGTTCGCAGTACCTGGAAACTTCCTGAAAGTGCACCAAAGATGAACCTGATTGCTATGAAATCACGTGATCAGAATGAAAGTCATTCATGACAGATCAAACCATTGCTGTTACAGTGATCATCACTGTAATAGCAATCACAGTACAAAATAATAAAAAAATAAACTCTGATCATCTACCCCCCCATGATGACAGTGTGTAAAAAAAAAAAGGAACAAAAATTAAAATAAAAAAATACAATTAATGTTTTTGTTTTTTTTTTAAATACATACCATCACCAGTCAGTATCTCTGATCACTGCCACACCAATCATAGGATGATGCTGTACTGCACTGGTGACAGTGTGTAAAGAAAAAAAATATTTTTTAGGTTCAAGTTTTCCAAAAAATTGTAACATAAAATTACAACTTCAAAAAACTTGCCATGCCTCCTACTAAGTTGAACAACAAACTAAAATTTTAGGTGGAGGGAAGTAAAAATAAAAAAACTAAAATAATATGGTTGCATAAGTGTGCACACTCATAAACTAATACTTTGTTGAAGCACCTTTTGATGTGATTCCAGCACTCAGTCATTTTGGGTATGAGTCTATCAGCATGGCACATCTTGACTTGGCAATATTTGCCCACTCTTCCTTGCAAAAACACTCCAAATCTGTCAGATTGCGAGGGCATCTCCTGTGCACAGCCCTCTTCAGATCACCCCACAGATTTTCGATTGGATTCAGGTCTGGGCTCTGGCTGGGCCATTCCAAAACTTTAATCTTCCTCTGGTGTAGCCATTCCTTTGTTGATTTGGATGTATGCTTTGGTTGTCATGCTGAAAGATGAAGTTCCTCTTCATGTTCAGCTTTCTAGCAGAAGCCTGAAGGTTTTGTGCCAATATTGACTGGTATTTGGAACTGTTCATAATTCCCTCTACCTTGATTAAGGCCCCAGTTCCAGCTGAAGAGAAACAGCCCCAAAGCATGATGCTGCCACCACCATGCTTCACTGTGGGTATGGTGTACGTTTGGTGATGTGAAATGTTGTTTTTGTGCCAAACATATCTTTTGGAATTATGGCCAAAAAGTTCAACCTTGGTTTCATCAGACCATAACACATTTTCCCACATGCTTTTGAGAGACTTCAGATGTGTTTTTGCAAAATTTAGTCGGACTTGGATATTTTTCTTCTTGAGTAAAGGCTTCCATCTTGCCACTCTACCCCATAGCCCAGACATATGAAGAATACAGGAGATTGTTGTCATATGTACCACACAGCCAGTACTTGCCAGATATTCCTGCAGCTCTTTTAATGTTGCTGTAGGCATCTTGGCAGCCTCCCAGACCAGTTTTCTTCTTGTCTTTTCATCAATTTTGGAGGAACGTCCAGTTCTTGGTCATGTCACTGTTGCTCCATATTTTCTCCACTTGACAATGACCGTCTTCACTATGTTCCATTGTATATCTAATGCCTTGGAAATTCCTTTGTAAAATTCTCCTTACTGGTACCTTTTAACATCTCTGATGCTTTGGAAGCTCTCTGTGAACCATGGCTTTTGCTGTAGGATGCGACTAGGAAAATGTCAGGAAAGACCTACTAGAACAGCTGAACTTTATTTGGGGTTAATCAGAGGTACTTTAAATGATGGCAGGTGTGTACTGACTCCTATTTAACATGATTTTGAATATGATTGTTTAATTATGAACACAGCTACATCCCCAGTTATAAGAGGGTGTGCACACTTATGCAACCACATTATTTTAGTTTTTTTATATTTACTTTGCCCCCTAAAATATTTCAGTTTTGTACAGTTTATAGGTTACATTAAAGATGGAAAAAGTTCTGAAATTATTTATCTTTGTCTAATTTTGTTACATCACAGAAAACTGACATTTTAACAGGGGTGTGTAGACTTTTTATATCCAGTGTGTATAATATACACACACACACTCTATATATACAGAAATGAGTACACCCCTCACATATTTGTAAATATTTTATTCAATCTTTTCATGTGACAACACTGAAGAAATTACACTTTGCTACAATGTAAAGTAGTGAGTGTACAGCTTGTATAACAGTGTAAATTTGCTGTCCCCTCAAAATAACTCAACACACAGCCATTAATGTCTAAACCGCTGGCAACAAAAGTGAGTACACCCCTAAGTGACAATGTCCAAACTGGGCCCAATTAGCCATTTTCCTCCCCGCTGTCATGTGACTGGTTAGTGTTACAAGGTCTCAGGTGTGAATGGGGAGCAGGTGTGTTACATTTGGTGTTATCACTCTCATTCTCTCATACTGGTCACTGGAAGTTCAACATGGCACCTCATGGCAAAGAACTCTAAAGATCTGAAAAAAAGAATTGTTGCTTTAGATAAAGATGGCCTAGGTTATAAGAAGATTGCCAAGACCCTGAAACTGAGCTGCAGCACGGTGGTCAAGACCATACAGCGGTTTAGCAGGACAGGTTCCACTCAGAACAGGCCTCGCCATGGTCGACCAAGGAACTTGAGTGCAGATGCTCAGCGTCATATCCAGAGGCTGTCTTTGGGAAATAGACGCATGATTGCTGCCAGCATTGCTGCAGAGGTATAAGGGGTGTGTGTGTGTGTGTGTGTGTGGGGGGGGGGGGGGTCAGCCTGTCAGTGCTCAGACCATACGTCGTAAACTGCATCAACTTGCTCTGCATGGCTGTCATCCCAGAAGGAAGCTTCTTCTAAAAGGTGATGCACAAGAAAGCCCACAAACAGTTTGCTGAAGACAAGCAGCCTAAGGACATGGATTACTGGAACCATATCCTGTGGTCTGATAAACTGATTTGTTTCAGATGGTGTCAAGCGTGTGTGGCGGCAACCAGGTGAGGAGTACAAAGACAAGTGTGTCTTGCCTACAGTCAAGTATGGTGGTGGGAGTGTCATGGTCTGGGGCTGCATGAGAGCTGCCGGCACTGGGGAGCTACAGTTCATTGAGGGAACCATGAATGCCAACATGTACTGTGACATACTGAAGCAGAGCATGATCCCCTCCCTTCGGAGACTGGGCCGCAGGGCAGTATTCCAACATAACAACCCCAAACACACCTCCAAGACAATCACTGCCTTGCTAAAGAAGCTGAGGGTAAAGGTGATGGACTGGCCAAGCATGTCTCCAGAACTAAACCCTATTGACCATCTGTGGGGCATCCTCAAACGGAAGGTGGAGGAGCGCAAGGTCTCTAACATCCACCAGCTCCATGATGTCATCATGGAGGAGTGGAAGAGGACTCCAGTGGCAACCTGTAAGCTCTGGTGAACTCCATGCCCAAGAGGGTTAAGGCAGTGCTGGAAAATAATGGTGGCCACACAAAATAGACACTTTGGGCCCAATTTGGACATTTTCACTTAGGGGTGTACTCACTTTTGCTGCCAGCGGTTTAGACATTAATGGCTGTGTGTTGAGTTATTTTGATGTTACAGCAAATTTACACTGTTATACAAGCTGTACACTCACTACTTTACATTGTAGCAAAGTGTCATTTCCTCAGTGTTGTCACATGAAAAGATAGAATAAAATATTTACAAAAATGTGAGGGGTGTACTCACTTCTGTGACATATTGTATATATGATTCTACTGGTAAGGTTGTTTTAAATGACATGATATGCAGATAAAATGTCACCCCTCTGATCTACATAATATTAAAAGAACGTAAATACAATGCAACAATAATATAGTAACAACGATATTGCAATGTTTAGCACACTGTTCAGAATCTTTAGTTTACACAGCAGAGGCTACAGAGTGAGTCCCAGCTATTTTGACAGCCGGTATTAGCAGTAATAACGGCAGGACAGGCAGCGCAGCAGATACATTGGGGACATTTCTGTAGCATGCTCAAAGCAGTAGACTAGTTCTCACAGTGGTACTATACAGTAAATGCAGCTGTTTCAAAAGTCAATTCATCTGTAAGCATGAAACATCAGCTGTGCTAATAACAAAAGAAGACAGAGTACCTATCTGATGCGGTGAGTAGGTGAGACAGCCTGTGGTGAAGATGAGGTATTTCTTGTTCCCTTCAGGGTTTTGAGGACTGTTGGCCCTCCTTGTCCGGTATTTTGCATATAACTGGGCTACTTTGGTCTCCAACTGTTCTCTGGTCATTGGAGGAGGAAGTGGCTGCTGATTATGGGCATCCATGTCTACAAAGATTTGAAGGGCTGCTGCAATTTGAGCATCTTCTCCAACAATATCTCTTCCTTCCCCATCTTCCTCACCATCCTCTTCTTCTTCCTCCTCCATACTCTCCTCCTCCAGTGGTCTGGTAGGGCCCTGTACTGTTTCATCAGTCTTCTCCCCGGCCTCCACAAGGAGTTCTGGAGAGTCCGCAACCATTACCATACGGATGGAGCTGGCATTCAAGTTCTGTATTTTGAAAAGTCTCTTTACCACATTAAGGTTTTCGGATTCAACATCCTAAAGAAGTGGAGACATGTTAAAGTTAAACTAAATTGAAATTAGACGTTTGGTTTAACCAGTTGCTGCAATGATGCAGGAATTTGAACTCCCTCCACAGACATTGGTGCCATGGTCTCTGGTACAGCCATTTTGGGGACTGATGTAGGGCAATTAGTGGCTCTGGTATCCTGCTGAACTAATTTCCCTAGAATCACATCTGCAAAAGCCATGTAATTAATGTGTGACCAAGCAAGGGAGCTTGCATTCCTAACATTACAGCTAATGGTAAATTTATTTGTTACAGGTACTCATATATAGCATCGACAATTTACGCTGTGTTTTACATACTGTATATATTGTACATTCGCATCAGTCTCGGACCTCAAAATCCCCAACACACACACAAACACGATCCAATTAACTTACCAGCATGTCTGTGGAGTGTGGGAGGAAAGCAGAGTTCCTGTAGGAAACCCTCGTAGGCACAGGGCGAACATGGAAACTCCAGGCAGGTTGTGCCATGGCTGGGATTCAACCCAACAACCCTAGTGCTGCCAGGCAGAAGTGCCAACCACGTAGCCACTGTGCTGTATATTTTAGCTAGTTTCCTTTATTTTTATTGAGCCCATAGCAGCTAATAGTTTAATTTTTTAAAAGGGGAAGAAGGGTCAAGATTTCATAGCTGTACGTTTCATTAAATGACTGCCTAATTTATTATGAATTTAGGAATGAGTGGCACTCCCGTTTTGCAATTGCAAAAAAAAGTGTCAAATGAAAACCAATATGCTATTAGCTTTCATTTCCTGTACTTGGTTATTTCATTTAATCTGAATTGTTCCCTCCAATGTGTGAAATAAAAGTGTTTGCTGATATAGAAACCACACATCAGCTGCAATTTTCTGGCAAACAACAAAATGAAAGAATCCGATTGGTTGATATCAGTTATACTTAGGTTTGTCTGTCACTCACCTGGAAAGCCTTGTTAAGCCAGAGGACGGAGCAGGAGGTGATGCGGCCCATGCGGTGAAGATTCCCAGAGATAAGGTGGGTGTTATTAAGCCAGCAGCCAAACACATCATATGGCTTATTCCTTACCCGAGACAAAAGGTTGAACCCATCTACAGGGAAAGAGAGAAAAAAAAAAGGAGGAAGGAGAGAGAAGGAAGAAAAACAACAGTTAAGAGAACCAGAAAGAAAAGACGGGAGAGAAGAGAACAGGAAAAGGGGGAGGGAGAGGAAAGACAGAGATGTACATTGACTTCTGCCAACTATGTACAGGTGTTTACACATACAATACATAAGAAAATATATGTGCAAAATAGTTCGGATCCCATCACCTTACCAATACTGAAAACTGCAATTTCCCCTGCGGATGAGTTATGGGGTCCCACAAAAACCCCAGACACCAGAAGGAGTGTGTCGTCATAATTAAACTGCGAGAACTGAGTGTAGCTCCAGTGATGGGGTCTCATGTTAGCACTGTGCAGGAGAGTAAAGGGGTGTTTGGTGTTCCAGATCTGCAGGCAGGACAAAAAGCAAATAAAGAAGGTCCAATATGCCATGTACACTTACAACAGCACACATGATAGGATCACCTATGCTCACCTTGACTGTACAGTCCTTAGAACAAGAGGCACACAAGTCCCCAGTATGTGAGAAGCTGATGTGTAGGACCTGGTCCGTGTGTTCTTGGAGTCTCTGAACCTCCACACATGGAACAGTGTCACGAAGACGCTGGAACTCTGCATACCAAGAGTCTGTGCCTGTCAATAGTAGCAAAAAATAGATTAAATACAACATAACAGGCCTAATTAATAGGACTGTAAAAAGCACAGTTACTATGTGTGCAGTAACCCATACCAACTAGTTTAAGTTTACTTTACTGTAGTTGGATGCTGGGAGTTTCCAGGGATGTTATTAAGCCAGCAGCCAAACACATCATACGGCTTATTGCTTACCTGAGACAAAAAGTTGAACCCATCTAGTTCTAGTGAAACCAACTAGTTTAATTGTACTTTACAGTATTTTGTAAAAGCTGCCATAATCACTAGATTTGGAATGATAATTAACCCCCCTAGAGCACTAGAATTCTGATTTAGGTGTCTACATGTAACTTTACATTAGTCTAAAACAGCTTATATGTTGTAAAATTGGATTGCCATGAATCAACAGTTGCTTATCTGTTGGGAAAGGCCAACTAAATAAAGAACATATCCTTAACCACTTCATGTCTGGACACTTTCAATCCCTTCCAGTCACGGCCAATTTTCAGCTTTCAGTGCTATCACACTTTGAATGACAATTGTGCGGTCATGCAACACTGCACTCTTATGAATTTTTTAGCATTTTTTTTGAGACAGATAAACTTTATTTTGGTGGTATTTATTCACCACTGGGATTTTTATTTTACTTCTATATAAATGAAAAAGTCCAAAAAGTTTGAAAAACAAAAGTGTTTTTCTGATAAAATTTTGCAAATAATCTTTCTTCATAAATCTTGGCCAAAATGTATTCAGCTATCTTTTTAGTAAAAAAAATAACCCAAATTAGTTTATAACCAAAAATTATAATTTTTAACATACTGGCGCCCTAGCAGCACAGTGTCACCATAGTGACACTGTACTACTTGTGGGGGGTGATGAAGATTTTTTTTTTCTTTTTTTTTTACACTGATTGCTTTTACACCCATAAAGGCTGTAAAAGCAATCATTTCTCCTTCTCTCTGGTAGCATTCCTGCAGCCATTGAGAATTACTGTGAGAGCGGTGATTGGTCACAGCTTGTCACTTGGTACAAGGCTGTTGTGAATAGCCTTGTACCATGTGATCTCTGTGATCATTCACAGATTTCACTAGTAATAAGCAATGATATCAGGAAGTGACATCTTGTTTACTACTATTCATGTGATCGCTGATTGGCCAATCAGCGATCACATGAATCGGGACCTCACATAGAGGTCTCGCACAGCGATCGGTGCCACGCGATACCAGGGAGCGAGCACAGGCAATGGATGAGAGGAGACGTTTAGAAACATCCACCTGCATTAGCAGCGCTCCTGTCCGGCCGTTTATTAGCATGGGCTGGACGGGAAAAGGTTAATATAAAAAAATCTAACTTTTGTTTAGCCACTGTGGAAATAGAAACAGTGGCACAAGTAGGGAAAGAAACAGACACGTGTTCCAGTCCCCCAGTGGGAAAACGAACATAGGACACAGCGCTTGTCACTGAATGCTCCGCCCCTCTGCTGTGCTGTCACTTCCTCCCAACCACAACTCCCACCACTGTTGCTGTTCCCCCATAAACCACTTTAGTTACCAACTGACAGCAGCCAATCTCTTTCTCTGCTTCCAGCCTTAGCGCTCTGCCACCTACCTCCTACACTACCCTTTTACCGCCTCTGTCTCCAGCCCCAGTGCGCTCCCTCTGCATCTCTATCCATACAAGCTCAAGCTGTCCACCATTCTTCATCTGACCCCTCTCTCCCTCCTTCCTTAAGCACACACTGTTGCCCCACGCTCCTCACCTCCCACCAGATGCTGTTGCCATCCACTCCTCACCCATCCATTCAAGGCGTCGTCTCCTGCTTTTCACTCATCCCTTTAACACTGTTAAACCCCACTCATTCCCTCCATCCCATTCTGCGCCCCCCCCTTATCCGACACTGCTGTCTCTGATGCTTTACCAATCCATCCAATGCTGCGGTCCCTTTGTCACCTCCCTATCGGACGCTGCAGTCTCATACATCTTCCCCCTGCCCATCCAACTCTACAGTCCTCACTCCTAGTCTCTTCATCCAATGCACCTGCTCCTCTAATGCTGGGGTCCCCCACATCCCACTCTAGATCCCCTTAGCCAACACCTCCCTCAATCCAATGCTGTAGTCCCCCATCCCAACATCCAAAGCTGTGGTGACCTGCTTCCTCTCTCCCTCTCAAGAAGTAGTTCCCTGCTCCACAACCCTCTTACCTGACCCTATAGTCCCCTGCTGCTCACCCCTCATCTCACATTGCTGTCCCCTGCTCCTCAACCCTATATCCCATGCTGCAAACCCTTGTCCTACCTCAACCCCCACCCCCTTCACACCCATTTTCCCATTGACCTTTATGCTTCCCACTACACATTCTAGGTCATGGCACCATGTAGCATGAGAAAACTAATGCAGCCATCACATGTAAGAATTAGTAAGCTGCAAAATATATATATATATAGTTTGCTTTTGGGTTTAATACTTTAATGGTATGAGAGCTGATACAGTGGATCTTGTGCCATACTTGCTTCCTACAATTTTTTCAACCCTCTGTCCATGCAGTCCACCTCTATGCTGCACATAATGCTAAGGATCCCATCTATGGGTCTGACCTGGGTAGCGATGGATGAGCCTCTGCACATGGTAGTATCTGTAGAAGAGTTCCTTCCAAAGGAAGTCATCGCGGGACACGGCATACCAGCGCCTGCACACCAGCCCAGCTGACAGCAGGTCCGCGGGCTCCAAGCTCAGAAATATCTGGTAGAGGATGCTGTCAGGGAGGAGGGAGGGACCAGCGTCCTCCATTGTGTCATTCTGTCTCTCTTGTTGGGCCTAAAACAGCTAAAAAAACAAATTCAATACCATGAAGTGAGATTAGAAAGAAATGATGGTACAGCAAGTCATTTGTTGGTTTGAACCCAGTTTTTAGCTTTGGAATGGTGCTGTAGCTCAGAGGAGTATATGTCAAATATCTTCCAGGAAACCTGTGCTTTGTCCAAGCACAGCAACAGGTTTACATTAAACCCCCACCCCTCTCCAGGAACATACTCCCCTTTCCTTTGCTCTCTCCACCACTCCATTCAGCTGCTGCCATGCATGGGGAACCATGTGACTCACGCCTGTGTTTTATGTTATGACTTCAGCAACTCCTAATGTACACAGGGCAGCTTCCAGCAGTTGAATGGAGCTATGGGAAATATGGAAAGGGGAGTATGTTCTGCTGTAGTGAGGAGGAAAAGCACATGTTCAACTTGCAGGGGGTTTTATCAGCTGAGGGGGCCAAAAACGAACTGAGAAAAGCGTGCCTGGGGAGGGGGGGGGGGTGAGAGGACAGGGAAGAAGCACAGCAAACAGTGGATGATCCTGGGGGATGATGTGATCAGCATGTTGACACGTGATGGGGAAATACTCCTCCACACATTCCGATCAATGAGCCAACAGGGCGTTTGTCAGTGATAGACAGGTACACTTCTGTGTAAAACAGGCATTATGGGCTCTTACACTGAACTGGCTCAGCCAGCCCATGTGCAACTACCGACATATTGGCACTGACACGAATGAGTGTGCTCTGGTGGTACTGAAAACACAAGAAGTGTGGGGGCACATGCAAAAAACAAAAAAATGGAACATTTACTTTAGCAGTGAGGTGACTGGGGTGGGGTGTACACAATGATCTCAGCAAGTACTATTCACAAGAAATATGAAATTTGCTCATGAATACGTAATAGACTGAAGGCTGTGTTAGAACATCTTCATGGGGCTCCACTTTTTATTTTACATTTTGAAGTAAGCACACCGATCAGTGTATACTGTGTGTGCACCGATTCATGTCAGTGTATTCTGTGCACACCAAACGCCTGGTGTTATGAAGTGTACAGAGTCCGTGTATAATGTGGAGACAATAACAATCTGTATTGTATTGTCAGTGTACACTGTACAGCCAATTATATTTTGTAGTGTCAGATTCAGTTATATTCTGTGGTGTCAGTGCATACACTATACAGATGGGGTGTGCTGTATATTGTGAGTGCTGTGTCAGTGCTCTGGGGTGTACTGTACAATATCACTGCATATTGATTGGAAAATATTGTATGTTGTGTAGTGGTGTCAGTGCACAGTAGTGTCAGTGCATGTTCTGTAGTGGGGTCAGTGCAAAGTGGTGTCAGTGCATGTTCTGTAATAGTGTCAGTGTACAGTGGTGTCAATGTATGCTCTGTAGTGGTGTCAGTGTATGTTGTGTAGTGGTGTTAGTGTACAGTAGTGTCAGTGTATGTTGTGTAGTGGTATCGGTGTATGTTTATTAGTAGTGTCAGTGTATGTTCTGTAGTAGCATCAGTGTACAGTGGTGTCAGTGTAGTTCTGTAGTGGTATCAGTGTACAGTGGTGTCAGTGTATGTTGTATAGTGCTGTCAGTGTATGTTCTGTGCTGTCAGTGTATGTTGTGTAGTGGTGTCAGTGTACGTTCTATGCTGTCAGTGTATAGTGGTGTCAGTGTATGTTCTGTGCTGTCAGTGTAAGTTCTGTAGTGGTGTCAGTGTACGTTCTATGCTGTCAGTGTATAGTGGTGTCAGTGTATGTTCTGTGCTGTCAGTGTATGTTTTACAGTGGTGTCAGTGTATGTTGTGTGCTGTCAGTGTACAGTGGTGTCAGTGTATGTTCTTTGCTGTCAGTGTACAGTGGTGTTAGTGTATGTTGTACACTGGTGTCAGTGTATGTTCTATGCTGTCAGTGCACAGTGGTGTCAGTGTATGTTCTTTGCTGTCAGTGCACAGTGGTGTCAGTGTATGTTCTTTGCTGTCAGTGTACAGTGGTGTTAGTGTATGTTGTACAGTGGTGTCAGTGTATGTTCTATGCTGTCAGTGCACAGTGGTGTCAGTGTATGTTGTGTAGTGCTGTCAGTGCACAGTGGTGTCAGTGTATGTTGTGTAGTGCTGTCAGTGCACAGTGGTGTCAGTGTATGTTGTGTAGTGCTGTCAGTGCACAGTGGTGTCAGTGTATGTTGTGTAGTGCTGTCAGTGCACAGTGGTGTCAGTGTATGTTGTGTAGTGCTGTCAGTGCACAGTGGTGTCAGTGTATGTTGTGTAGTGCTGTCAGTGCACAGTGGTGTCAGTGTATGTTGTGTAGTGCTGTCAGTGCACAGTGGTGTCAGTGTATGTTGTGTAGTGCTGTCAGTGCACAGTGGTGTCAGTGTATGTTGTGTAGTGCTGTCAGTGCACAGTGGTGTCAGTGTATGTTGTGTAGTGCTGTCAGTGTACAGTGGTGTCAGTGTATGTTCTTTGCTGTCAATGTATGTTCTATGCTGTACAGTAGCAATGTATCAGTGTGTACACAGGGAGCAGTACCCCCTCCCCCCATTGCATTGGACGGTCATCTCTCCTCCATCCTCCCTCCCCTCCCGGTAATTCAGCCACCACCAGTACCGTCCTCAGCTCTCACCTTCACTTCCGGATCGTCCCAGCTCTCCCCGCTGCCTCTCTATGACTCCGGCCGCTCCGTCCCGCCGTCTCTATGGTTGCAGTGCGCTGTGTGTGGAAGGGAGAGCGGTGCGATGACAAATATGGACACGGAGCGGAGCGCTGACTGTGCCGCACACCGAGCTCAACAGTGCAACCTTCTGTACGCTGCTGCCACCTGCAGGGCGAAAGGTGGTGCTGCAGCGATGCTCAGGACTTCCTCAGTGCTGCGGGGCATACTGTTTAACCGTTTCAATACCGTGCAATTTTACACCTTCCTGCCCAGGCCATTTTTCAGGTTTCAGCACTCTCACACTTTGAATGACAATTGCGCAGTCATACAACATTGTACCCAAACTAAAATTTTATCATTTTCTTCACACAACTAGAGCTTTCTTTTGGTGGTATTTAATCACCGCTGGGGTTTTTATTTTTTGCTAAATTAACAAAAAAAGACCAAAAATTTTGAAAAAAAAACACATTTTTCTTTGTTTCTGTTATAAAAGTTTACAAATAAATAATTGTTCTTCATAAATTTAGGCCGAGATGTATTCTGCTACATGTCTTTGGTGAAAATAACCCAAATTAGGATGTATTATTTAGTTTGTAGGAAAGTTATAGAGTTCACAAACTATGGTATAGATCTGAATATTGATCAATCCTGAAGTACTGACAGCCAATCTAATTTCTTGAGGTCCAAGAATGTCAGAATAGTACAGATATCCCCAAATGACCCCTTTTTGCTGAGTAGACAGTCGGACGTACTTCATAAGAGGCATGGCGAGTTTTTTGAAGTTGTATTTTTTTGTCATAATTTTTCCGAAAATGAAAAAATGAAAAATATTATTTTCACTATTTTTTTTTTTACATACTGTCACCAGTGCAGTACAGCGTCATCATATAACTGGCATGGCGGTGAACAGGGACACTGACTGGTGACAGTATGAAAAAAAAAAAAATTATATTTTTTTTTAATTTTTTTTTATTTTTTTATTATATTTAATTTTTTATTACATTTTTTTTTTATTTTTTTTAAGATTTTTTTTCATATTTTACTATGACCAAAATAGTACAATGTTACCATAGTAACATTGTACTACTTTGGGGAAGTGATCAGTATTTTTTTTTTTTTTTTTTTTTTACACAATTTGCTTATAGCAAAGAATTACTTTGCTATAAGCAAGCATTTAGCTGAATGAAATCGATTCATTCAGCTTTTTTTTTTTTTTTTTTTTTTTTGTGCTTAGCTGTGATTTGGTCACAGCTAATCACATGACATGTGCATGTGATTAGCTGTGACCATTCACAGCTAGGCACTAGTATACAATGGATGGCATCATGAATGAAGCCATCCATTGTATACAACTGTCATGTGACCTGCTGTGATTGGTCGCGGCAGGTCACATGGCACCGGCAACGGGAGCCGGTACTCGGATCTGTCATCGGCCGTGTCCGAGGTGCACGGGCGGTGACAGATCCCGCTGCTGCGCCGCTCTGCAATAGCGCAAACGGCGCATGTGCGGGAGCACGCCAAATGGCGTGGACCCGGAAAGCTGCAGCGCTTTTCAAGCCGCCAAACGGCTATTGGCCGGGCGGCTAATGGTTAATAAAGCTCATGAACCGTGGCCAATGTGCCTGGCTGGACTAGCTGGGTATCTGCCATCTCTCTTCCTCTGAGGAAATGATAAACATCATTATACATCACTCTCCAACAAAACCATCAAACCCTTTTCCAGTATATAGCAGCAGACACAGGAATATAGGCGGAATGGTGGGAAGGCCAGATTGTGCAAACAAGGAAGGCATGAAAGGGTCATTAAAGCGGAGCGCCACCCAAAAGGGGAAGTTCTGTTTTAAGGACTGCTCCCCCGCTCCCCATTAAGGATTGCCACCTTTGGGGAGCGGGTACCTGAATTTGACAGGTACCCGCTCCCACTTCCGGTCCGATCACCTAGGCAATCAGAAGCAGAAGGTGTCCTCCCTCCCTCCCAGTAGTCTTTTGGGACACGTGACAGGTCCCAGAAGACTACATGACTGAAAGTAGGTAGGTGGTCTTTTTCCTGTTCCTTGGGGGCCCCCTCAAGATACCAACGGTCACACCTGGACACAGCTACGAGATCTCGGAAAGTGAATGCACTCAAATCACCTCAGTTGCGATTGCAAACACTTCAGTTTTATTGGCATAACATCAGGGTTATTATACTGTAGTCTTTAGGCAAACACACCCTCAGACCTTCCAATCAAATACATGTACATTATTTTACCTTAACTCAACAATTATTTGTATGAGGTTTGCATTTTCACTCTTCTGCTTTATCTATCATACCATATCTCCTCTAAAGCCCAGACCATGGCTATAATCTGACCCAACACCCAGACCATGGCTCTAATCTGACCTAACACCCAAGTTGTGGTTAAAACTTTTCAGAAGTCAGAGTAAACCTTATCTGCTTTTTTGTACGGTTTGCAAAAACACTCATTTCTACATGAAGCTGACATAGACAGTTTTGTTAGTGTGCACATATCTCATATACAGTCAGGTCCATAAATATTGGGACATCAACACAATTCTAACATTTTTGGCTCTATACACCACCACAATGGATTTGAAATGAAACAAACAAGATGTGCTTTAACTGCAGACTGTCAGCTTTAATTTGAGGGTATTTACATCCAAATCAGGTGAACGGTGTAGGAATTACAACAGTTTGCATATGTGCCTCCCACTTATTAAGGAACCAAAAGTAATGGGACAGAATAATAATCATAAATCAAACTTTCACTTTTTAATACTTGGTTGCAAATCCTTTGCAGTCAATTACAGCCGGAAGTCTGGAACGCATAGACATCACCAGACGCTGGGTTTCATCCCTGGTGATGCTCTGCCAGGCCTCTACTGCAACTGTCTTCAGTTCCTGCTTGTTCTTGGGGCATTTTCCCTTCAGTTTTGTCTTCAGCAAGTGAAATGCATGCTCAATCAGATTCAGGTCAGGTGATTGACTTAGCCATTGCATAATATTCCACTTCTTTCCCTTAAAAAACTCTTTGGTTGCTTTTGCAGTATGCTTTGGGTCATTGTCCATCTGCACTGTGAAGCGGCGTCCAATGAGTTCTGAAGCATTTGGCTGAATATGAGCAGATAATATTGGCCGAAACACTTCAGAATTCATCCTGCTGCTTTTGTCAGCAGTCACATCATCAATAAATACAAGAGAAGCAGTTCCATTGGCAGCCATACATGCCCACGCCATGACACTACCACCACCATGCTTCACTGATGAGGTGGTATGCTTAGGATCATGAGCAGTTCCTTTCCTTCTCCATACTCTCTCTTCCCATCACTCTGGTACAAGTTGATCTTGGTCTCATCTGTCCATAGGATGTTGTTCCAGAACTTTGAAGGCTTTTTTAGATGTCGTTTGGCAAACTCTAATCTGGCCTTCCTGTTTTTGAGGCTCACCAATGGTTTACATCTTGTGGTGAACCCTCTGTATTCACTCTGGTGAAGTCTTCTCTTGATTATTGACTTTGACACACATACACCTACCTCCTGGAGAGTGTTCTTGATCTGGCCAACTGTTGTGAAGGGTGTTTTCTTCACCAGGGAAAGAATTCTTCGGTCATCCACCACAGTTGTTTTCCGTGGTCTTCCGGGTCTTTTGGTGTTGCTGAGCTCACCGATGCATTCCTTCTTTTTAAGAATGTTCCAAACAGTTGTTTTGGCCACGCCTAATGTTTTTGCTATCTCTCTGATGGGTTTGTTTTGTTTTTTCAGCCTAATGATGGCTTGCTTCACTGATAGTGACAGCTCTTTGGATCTCATCTTGAGAGTTGACAGCAACAGATTCCAAATGCAAATAGCACACTTGAAATGAACTCTGGACCTTGTATCTGCTCATTGTAATTGGGATAATGAGGAAATAACACACACCTGGCCATGGAACGGCTGAGAAGCCAATTGTCCCATTACTTTTGGTCCCTTAATAAGTGGGAGGCACATATGCAAACTGTTGTAATTCCTACACCGTTCACCTGATTTGGATGTAAATACCCTCAAATTAAAGCTGACAGTCTGCAGTTAAAGCACATCTTGTTTGTTTCATTTCAAATCCATTGTGGTGGTGTATAGAGCCAAAAATGTTAGAATTGTGTCGATGTCCCAATATTTATGGACCTGACTGTATGTATATTAAACTAGCATCTTGTATTAGTGTATACAAAATGGATTCAGTTATATTCCATTTAATCCTTTCAGTCCCCTCTTTTATCACATAGTGATAACACTTTATTGACTTACTCTCCCTATCGTCTCAATCCCATGCATTTCCTCATATTGTTGAAGCAAAAACATTTCCTCCCTTTCCTTCTCATTAATTCTCATTTTGATACACATGATCATTCGGTATAACAGATATCCCATAAAAATCAATAAGAAAAACATAATCATGAGGGAGATCAATTTTCTAAAGCTGCTGAATATGTTCCTAAACCAGGAACCATCTCCTATGCCCTTAAAGGGATTCCACCCATCCTCAGCTATAGCTCTAGCTTCAGCCTGGAGATCCTCCACCTTTACCCTATGCTTATTAATCATTTCATAGTAATCTGGTATTTCAGCGGTTGTATTGTGTACCCAGGTACAGCACTTATAATCAGTGGTGGATTCACAAAGCCCAGTCAGTGCTGCACCAATTTGTTCTACCTTCATCTCATTAATAAGCACTTGTTTTCTTAAGGCCCGTAATTCTACGTTAATAAGACTTATTTCAGCTTGTGTTTCATTTATTATTTGATCCATAATAAGTGAGTAGTTATTAAGTCTCCTCATTAATTCTATTCCCCATCCAGTCCATGTAGGAAACCATGACCAAGCCTGGTCTTCTACCTTGAACAAATCTCTCTTATATCTATGTTTCAGAGGATACCAGGGATGATTACTGGCCAATAGGGCATCACTATGTTCTCCTCCTATAACATCCATCACTGGTACCAAAGTGGCCAAATAGCACCAACCCTCCTGATCCCGGGGAATCCATGGGTAACAAACTTTCCCACAGCACACCTGGACTCCCTGAGTAAAAGCTACTGATTGGCTTTTCCATCCTTTGCTTACATTGGAGTCAGGGTAACCCACTAGGGCTAAATTAATAAAAACTCGTCCTAATCCGTAATGTTTCGGGTGATCTTTTTGGTCAATTATTTTTTTAATATAATTCTCCCATTCTCCCTCAGTTGTATTTATTTGTATAAAATG
The DNA here is from genome assembly GCF_062004578.1 of Staurois parvus. Classification (NCBI taxonomy): domain Eukaryota; kingdom Metazoa; phylum Chordata; class Amphibia; order Anura; family Ranidae; genus Staurois; species Staurois parvus. The sequence continues at coordinate 10,642,067 of NW_028317950.1, read as the reverse complement.
ACCACCTGTAGGTTCCTTCCCAGTAATATTTCATTCAGATTTACTGCAAAACTCTTCCCCTTCTCTCGACCCCTTACCCAGATGAAAACACCATTTGGGTTTCATAACAACCCCCAATACCTCAAATTTAGGTTGGGTGGTAACATTAGTTAATAGAATACTCAGGTTACCCTCAAACATAGTTGTGACATTTAGGGGTACTGCATATATGGGTATGCTCATAGTTTCAGGGTGGAGCATGCTACAAACCCAACAACTTTTAAACCCTGAGAATTTAGCATACTTATATTTAAACTTCAGTAATGACATATTTTCAGTTGTAGACCTCTTCTGTCTTTTTACAGGTATGGTACACCCAAAATTAGCAACCACTTTGCTTCCCTTCTGAACATGTAACAGTAAACTTTCATTCCATGTACAAGTTAGTGCCTGACTACACTCATCCATAATGCAACATGTAAAGTTATGTGTAGTACTAATGTCTATTTTACATTGACAGGTATCAGATGGGTATATGTTTGGTTAGCTCCTTGTACCATATGTGATTCAGATGGGCTATTCCATATTAATGTAGTACATGACTTATTCTCATCCGGTTGTGATGAGGTACAATCCCCCACCCATCCTGAACTCCCAGAGGGTTTTTGAACCACTGGCCCCTTTCTATCATATGGATTCTCCAATAGAAACCAGAGTGGGACGATGATAATAGTCACTATTGATAAGATAATAATCAGGTTCATCCAGTCCTCATGGGGATCCAATAGGTTGGGTAGCAAAGTTCTTGGCTCCTTCTTCTGTTGGTTGATCAGCTTGATTGTGTCTCTCATCTTGGGAAATCCTTTTTACTCTTGATGCATGGATCCAGGTGCCTGATCCTTCAGTAAGAACAGCTGTACGTGTAATGGCCACGATCACTGTAGGTTCTCCAAACCGGGGTCTCACCCTTGGATCCAGTCTTCGGATCACCACTTGATCACCTACCTCGAAGGGGTGGGTTGGTTGATCTGCAGGTAAAGGAAAAGAGGCGGCAACATCACAATATTCCCTATTCAGCTTTTCACACAATGCTTTTACATATTCTGCCTGTATCACCTCTAAATCTCCTTTCTGCCACAGAGGGGGTTGCTGGCTAGTCCAAGGGGTAGGGAATGGTCTGCCCATTAGTATCTCAAAGGGAGACAACTTACTCCGTTTATGAGGTGTCATCCTTATTTCAGCTAGTATAGCAGGTAATACAGCTGGCCAATTCTTCAGAGTCCCTCCCGTGGCTTTCACTAATTTATCCTTAATTGTTCTATTCATTCTTTCCACTACTCCAGAACTCTGAGGGTGACTGATAAGGAATATGGAGCTTCCATTGAATACTCAAAGCCTTTGAGACTCCCTGAGTCACTGCTGCAGTAAAAGCTGGTCCCTGATCGCTTTCTATGAACAAAGGACAACCCCATCTAGGGATGATTTCCTTACACAAAACCTTGAACACTGTCTCTGCTGTTTCATTCCTACATGGGAAAGCTTCCGGCCAACCTGAAAATCTGTCTACTACCACCAACAGCTTATCTCCTTCTTTTGATTTAGGGAGATGTGTAAAATCTATCTGTAGATGTGTGAATGGTGCCTCAGGGGGTGTTAAATGTTCATGTTTCCCATGCTGGCCATGCCCAGGGTTGTTTTGTAAACAAGTAAGGCACCTTCCCAATGTTTCCTCCACCAAATCATGGAGAAACCATACGCAAAATTGTTTGCGCATTTCTTTCTCCACTAACTGTTTTCCCTTATGACCTACACCATGAAAATTTTAAATGAATAATACAGCAGCTGCCTGTGGAAGTCCTACAATCCCCTCTTTTGACATAAGACCATGTTTGTCTTGTGTCAAACCTCTGCTAGCCCAAAAATCAACTTCACTCTCAGAGGCTTGTGCCTGCAGTGTACCTAAAAGCTCATTTGACAGTAGGGATGGAGTGGACAACATTACCATAGATAGATCTGCTCGATTATGCAGTTGCCCTGCAGTTTTTGCAGCTGCATCTGCCATAGAATTGCCTTTTGTGACTGGGTCTTTGGCATTAGTATGTGCCCGCACTTTAATGACCGCTATCCTTCTTGGAAGTTGGAGTGCAGCAAGCAAATCCTGGATCAAAGAATGATGGGATATTGACTTGCCATCGGCCGTAGTGAAACCACGGCGTTGCCAAATACGGCCAAAATCATGTACAACCCCAAAGAAATATTTAGAATCTGTGTATATGTTAACATCTCGATCTTGATAAAGAGTGCAAGCTCGTGTTAGGGCCACTAATTCAGCTGCTTGTGCACTGGGATAGGGGATGGAACCTGTTTCAATAATAAGAGGTGGTTCTACTACTGCATAGCCTGTGATGTATGTAGCATCACTAGGGCGTGTACAAGATCCATCGACAAACACATCAGGGGCTCCAGGAATCGGAGTCTCCAACATATCTAGTCGCGGAGAAGTGTCAGCTTGGATAACATCCAGGCAATTGTGTTCCTCCTGCAATTCTGGTGACCTTGTGTTGTGAAGATTAAGCAGGGAGGACAATAAAAGAGATGGTCCTGATGTAGATGGGCTGTATTTCACTGTGAGATTATTGGTGGATGTCAAAATTACTTCACATCCCGCCAGGCGTTGTGCTGACACGTGTTGAGTGTTAATGTTTTTCAGTACATGTAGGACATGATGATATGTATGTAATATCAATGGGTTCCCCAAAACTATGATAGATGCCATTTCCACAGCCAAGGCACACACAGACAAAGCTTGGAGACACCCCGGCATGCCCTGGACCGGGATGGGCATTGTTTTTGATAAATATGCTACCGGCCTCATGGCACCTCCGTGCTCTTGAACTAGTACTGCAGCCATGGTTTTACATGCAGATTGACAATACAAATGAAAAGATTTAGTATAATCCGGTAACCCTAATGCGGGAGACGAGACCAGTGCTGTCTTCAAATATTCAAATGCCTGCACCAATGGCAGCGTCCATTCAATACGGTCTGGCTGATCTTTCAGTGTCACTTGACATAATACATTGTCATAATAAGAACAGTCAGGAATCCACTGTCTACAATAGTTTACCATACCTAGGAAGGATTGCATCTGAACCTTAGTTTCTGGTTTTGGTTGTTGACATATTGCTGCCACTCTCCTTGGGCTCAGCCCCCTCTGGCCCTCAGACAATACAAATCCTAGGTACTCAACTTGTGGTGCCACAAACTGCATCTTTTTGCGGGAGACTTTCTGTCCCTGATCAGCCAGAAACCGTAACAATGATAATGAATCAGCCTGACACGCCTTCTCGCTCACAGAACTAAGCAGTAAGTCATCCACGTATTGGATAAGTACTGAACCATGGGTGGGTACCCAATCATTGAGCATGGATCTACTGGCCATGGTATATGCTGCCGGCGAGTCTACATAGCCCTGAGGGAGACGGGTCCAGGTTAGCCTCTCCCCTTGAAAACAAAACGTAAACAATACCTGTGTCTCCGGGTCAACTGGGACACTAAAAAATGCATTTGACAGATCAATTACTGTAAAATGTGTGGCGTTGGCAGGTATAGCATTTACCAAAGTTGTTATATCTGGGACTACAGGGGCAATAGGAATGACCAGATCGTTAATCGCCCTGAGATCTTGTACTAATCTCCACTCACCATTGGGCTTTTTTACCGGATTAATGGGAGTATTGTAGGGGGATACTACCAGCTTCAGTATTCCCCTCTTTTTAAAATCCTCCACAATAGGTTTAAGTCCGTCTATTTTTTCTTTGGACAGTGGGTATTGTTTATGATAAACAGGGTTCCTGGTTTTAAGGGTGGCTTTATACGGTGTGCAGTCAATGAGGCCTGCATCCGTTGTGTTCTTAGTCCATAGGTTTTCAGGGAGCTTATTTAAATCATGATCCATAGCTGGACAGATTAGGAAAGGTGTGTCCAATTGCATACCTTCCTCTGTGATAGACATCACGACTTTAAGGTCAGCTAACAAATCTCGGCCCAATAGGGACACAGGACAATGCGGGAGCACATGAAATTTATGATACCAGACCTGTCCATCTTTTGCTCGTACCGGGAGGGGAGGTGTAATGCAAGTGGGGGTTTCCTTGGATTAGGGCATCTCTGTACTATAGCATCCAGCTCTTTGGGATCTATTGCCTTTAAAATCAGCTGCTCCCCAATCATCATGAATGGAAAGGCTGAATTCATCATATCTAGCTCAGCTGTCTCATCTTTAACTTCCGCCTTGTTACTTTCTGCTGACCTAAGAATTCTATCACTCTTTTCTACCTTCTTTATCTTCCTCTTTACTTTCCCTTTACCCCTCTCAATATCCCTTTGACTACCACTCCCAGTTTCCCCATCTGAGCTAGATTCTTCTGACTCCCCTGTATATATCTGGGAAGCAGCAATAAGAACCTCTTCATCTTCATCTACTTGTTTTACCTGTGGGAGTGCTGGGTATAATGGGGCTGCATGTGGAGCTGTAGGGGCAGGACGTGCCTCGCTGTGTTTGTATGGCAGTGGTGGTGTGAAATCATTTGCTACAATTAGAGTCTTATAGCCTGGTGCATACTTCAACCAATTCTTACCCCCTTCATACATATAATTCTTGTCCCAATCTGGATTTCCAGTCCCCCAGATACCTACCTGAGGCTGTTCATGCAAACACATTCCTCTAATCATATCCATACACATAGTGTCATTTCCCCCTTCACAAGGAAAACTAGCTCCACCCAGTCTTTTTGACCATCCTACTAAATTATCCACCCAGGGATTAACATAATAAATATCATAAGGGGATACCCTTGCTACATATTCTTTACAAATTTCATTTAAGGTAGATGTGTTCTTTCCCCTCAGCTTTCTAGTTTTTCTAAACAACTTAATCAAATTTTGTGGCGGCACATGACGAGGTCCTTCCTCCTTACCTGAGGAATTACCCATAGCAGTAAATTAGTAAACTAACAAACAAGACAAAAAAACAACAATAACACACTTTTTACAAATTATACAAAGTGCTGTGCCAGGTGTGTCCTGGTATTATTCCCCGAGCCGAGAATCCCTTAGTCTCGCTCCTAAAACTCCAACCACCAAATTTCCCTGAAGTTCAGAATAATTACCTCGGTAAAGAAAGCATTAAAAAATAAAACTCTCACTTACCTTGGCAATTATCCCACTTTCTGACACCACTGAAAGTAAGTAGGTGGTCTTTTTCCTGTTCCTTGGGGGCCCCCGCAAGATACCAACGGTCACACCTGGACACAGCTACGAGATCTCGGAAAGTGAATGCACTCAAATCACCTCAGTTGCGATTGCAAACACTTCAGTTTTATTGGCATAACATCAGGGTTATTATACTGTAGTCTTTAGGCAAACACACCCTCAGACCTTCCAATCAAATACATGTACATTATTTTACCTTAACTCAACAATTATTTGTATGAGGTTTGCATTTTCACTCTTCTGCTTTATCTATCATGCCATATCTCCTCTAAAGCCCAGACCATGGCTATAATCTGACCCAACACCCAGACCATGGCTCTAATCTGACCTAACACCCAAGTTGTGGTTAAAACTTTTCAGAAGTCAGAGTAAACCTTATCTGCTTTTTTGTACGGTTTGCAAAAACACTCATTTCTACATGAAGCTGACATAGACAGTTTTGTTAGTGTGCACATATCTCATATATGTATATTAAACTAGCATCTTGTATTAGTGTATACAAAATGGATTCAGTTATATTCCATTTAATCCTTTCAATGACCATTCATGAAGGGCAGCATTACTCACGCATGCGCAGTGGGTACCCGGCTGTGAAGCCGCAAGCTGTCACAGCCGGATGCCCACACTCCTGGAATACAGGATGGCCAGTGAAACGGGCTGCAGTGGACACACCAGGGACCAAGGGACAGGTAAGTGGCTGTTTTTTAAAAGTCAGCAGCTACAGTTTTTGTAGCTGCTGACTTTTATTTTTTGATTAGCTTTAAAGTGGAGTTCCACTCAACCTGACTATGAAGACCTCTCATTACATGTTCTAGAACAAACGTGGTGGTGCATACTCACAGAGCCACTAGAGCATTTGTGTAGAGTGACATCTATCTGCTTGATCCTGCCTTCAGGTGTCCCTCCCATCTTGTCTGTGTTCCCATTGCAGGCTCATATTGTGTAGAGCAGCTGTTGTCTTCTACTGAGCATGCTCATATTTCAGCTCCCTTCTGAGCTCTTCATTTTAAATACAGAAATGTTGGCTTTCTGAAAAGTATGTCAACATACAGTATAGTATGCACGCAATACTTGGTTGGGGCTCCTTTTGCATGAATTACTGCATCAATGAGTCGTAGCATGGAGGCCATCAGCCTGTGGCACTGCTGAGGAGTTATGGAAGCCCAGGTTGCTTTCATAGCGGCCTTCAGCTCTCCTGCATTGTTGTGTCTGGTGTCTCTCATCTTCCTCTTGACAATACCCCATAGATTCTCTATGGGGTTTAAGTCAGGCAAGTTTGCTAGCCAGTCAAGCAGAGTGATACCATGATCATTCAACCAGGTATTGATACTTTTGGCAGTGTGGATAGATGCCAAGTCCTGCTGGAAAATGAAATCTGCATCTCCAAAAAGCTGGTCAGCAGAGGGAAGCATGAAGTGCTCTAGAATTTCCTGGTAGACGGCTTTGGACTTGATAAAGCACAGTAGACTAACACCATCAGATGACATGGCTCCCAAAATCACTGACTGTGAAAATTTCACATTGGACCTCATGCAACTTTGATTCTGTGCCTCTCCACTCTTCCTCCAGACTCTGGGACCTTGATTTAGGATGAAAGTCATTTTTGCATTTCATTTGGAAAAGAGGACTTTGGACCACTGAGGAACATTCCAGTCCTTTTTCTCCTTAGCCCAGGTAAGATATTTCTGACGTTGTCTCTGGTTCAGGAGTAGCTTGACACAAGGAATGCAACAGTTGTAGCCCATGTCCTGGATACATCTGTATGTGGTGGCTCTTGAAGCACTGACACCAGCCATAGTCCACTTGAATCTCCCCAAAATTCTTAAATGGCCTTTGCTTCACAATCCTCTCAAGGCTGCGGTTATCCCTGTTGCTTGTGCACCTTTTCCTACCACACTTTTTCCTTCCACTTAACTTTCCATTAATATGCTTGGATACAGCACTCTATGAACATCCAGCTTCTTTAGCAATGACCTTTTGTGACTTACCCTCCGAGTGGAGGGTGTCAATGACGGTCTTCTGGACAACTGTCAAGTCAGCAGTCTTCCCCATGATTGTGTAACCAAGTGTTTCTCAACCTTTTTTCAGCCAGAGCACCCTTTATAATTATGGACAGTCCTGAGGCACCCTTTAAAATCACAGACAGTCTGGAGGCACCCCATTGTAAAATAGGGTGCCTCAAGACTATCCATAATTTTAAAAGGGCACCCCATTCTACAACGTGAAAAATTATTTAAATAGTTTTATATAACGCAGCAACATTCACACACGTAGGACATCCAACTTTAGAGGGGATTTATTCTTCCAAAGCAAATACACTTTTGCACACTGGTACTGAGTAGGGTTCCATTGTTTCCCTACTCCCTCAGTTTTTATCCATCACTGAGCTAATGTGACCCCAGCACTGATGGAGAGGGGCAGGGGAGGGTCAAAGTAAGATACTGTAGAGGCAGCTGACATGCTCCTTATCAAATGATGATGTAATTGGTTGTCAGGACGCTGGCAGCAAGAAGGACGTAGTGGTGCATGATGGAAACCTGTGGTTTTGTGTAACTAAAAGGCAGGCTTGTTCCACCCAACTTGTATACAAGTTTTGGGCAATTTTTAGACTTTTTGCCAAGGCACCCCTGAAGAAACCTCAAGTCACCCCAGGGTATGTAAACAGAGATTGCACCATGTATGTGAGGTATCACCACGAACGTTAGATCAACGGCAGTAATTCTAGCACTAGCGCTTCTGTGTAAATCTAAAGTGGTGGTCTGTAAAGGCTTTTAAAGCGTCACTTATCAATATGAAAAATGTACATAGTTTGTCGCCGTTGCATGGGCATGTGCAATTTTAAAGCATGTCAGGTTTGGTATCTATTTATTAATCGTAACATCATCTTTTATATTTTATCAAACAATTGGGCAATATATTGTGCTTTTACGATTCCAAAAAAGTGTATTTTTTCCAAAAAATTAGTGTTTGAAAAATCGCCGTGCAAATACTGTGTGAAATAAAAAAAATTGCAACACCCACCGTTGTATTCTCTAGGGCCTTTTCTTTAAAAAAAATAAATAATGGTTGGGGGTTCAAAGTAATTTTCTAACAATTTTCATATAAACAAAAAGTGTCAGAAAAGGCTTTTTGTCAAGTGGTTAGAAGAGTGGGTGATGTGTGGCATAAGCATCTAATGTTGGCCCTCAAATGCCAGGATAGTAGAAGCAACCCCCCAAATCACCCCTTTTTGGAAAGCAGACAATCCAAGGTATTTTCTGTACTCACCATGCCTCTTATCAGGGCTGTAGATATTTCTTTTCTGGGGGGAATGGGGGTCAGCTCACAGCTGAGCTGCATTTTTACTGCTATCCCCCCAACTTCTCCCCCTTGCAGGAAGGAAGGGAGGGGTGGATGGAAGGGGGGTTGGGTGGATGGAAGGAAGGAAAGAAGAGGTGGATGGATGGGAGGGGTGGGTGGAAGGAAGGGTGGATTGAAAGGAGGAGTGGGTGGAAGGAAGGAAGGGGTGTATGGAAGGGTCTATGGAAGGGTAGAAGAAAGGGTGGGTGGAATGGAGGGGAAGAAGGAAGGAAGAGAGCGGTGGAAGGAAGGAAGGAAGGAAAGAAGAGGTGGGTGGAAGGAAGAGAGGGGAGGGTGGAAGGAAGGGGTGGGTGGAAGAGAGGGGTGGTTGGAAGGAAGAAAGAGAGGGGTGGATGGTTGGAAGGAAGGAAGGCAGGAAGGAAGGGGTGGGTGGGTGGAAGGAAGGGGTAGGTGGATGGAAGGAACGGTGGGTGGGTAGGTGGGTGGAAGAAAGGAAGGGGTGGGAGGAATGCAGGGTGGGTGGGTGGAAGGATGGATGGATGGAAGGAAGGGGGGGTGGAAGGAAGGGGGGGGGGTGGAAGAATGGAAGGAAGGGGGGTTGGAAGGATGGAAGAAAGGGTGGATGGAAGGGAGGGGAGGAAGGAAGGAAGGAAGAGAGTGGTGGAAGGAAGGAAGGAAGAGAGTGGTGGAAGGAAGGAAAGAAGAGGTGGGTGGAAGGAAGGGGTGGGTAGAAGGAAGAGAGGAGAGGGTGGAAGGAAGGGGTGGGTGGAAGAGAGGGGTGGTTGGAAGGAAGAAAGAGAGGGGTGGTTGGTTGAAAGGAAGGAAGGGGTGGGTGGATGGATGGAAGGAAGGAAGGAACGGTGGATGGAAGGAACAGTGGGTGGGTGGGTGTAAGAAAGGATGGGGTGGGAGGAATTGAGGGTGGGTGGGTGGAAGGATGGATGGAAGGGAGGGGGGGTGGAAGGATGGATGGAAGGAAAGGAGGGGGGGTGGAAGAATGGAAGGAAGGGGGGTTGGAAGGATGGAAGAAAGGGTGGGTGGAAGGGAGGGGAGGAAGGAAGAAAGTGGTGGAAGGAAGGAAGGAAAAAAGAGGTGGGTGAAAGGAAGGGGTGGGTAGAAGGAAGAGAGGGGAGGGTGGAAGGAAGGGGTGGGTGGAAGAGAGGGGTGTTTGGAAGGAAGAAAGAGAGGGGTGGTTGGTTGGAAGGAAGGGGTGGGTGGATGGAAGGAAGGGGTAGGTGTATGGAAGGAACGGTGGGTGGAAGAAAGGGAGGGGTGTATGGAAGGAAGGAAGGGGTGGGAGGAATGGAGGGTTGCAGGGAGGATGGGTAAGTGGGTGGAAGGATGGATGGAAGGAAGGGAGGGGGGGTGGAAGAATGGAAGGAAGGGGGGTTAGAAGGATGGAAGAAAGGGGGGGGTGGAAGGAAGGGAGAGAGGGGTGGTGGAAGGGAAGAAAGGGAGGGGGGGTGGAAGGAAGAGAGGAAGAGGGTGGAAGGATGGAAGGGAGGAAGAGGGTGGAAGGATGAAAGGAAGGGAGGGGGGTGGAAGGAAGGGAGGAAGGATAGAAGGAAGGGGAAAGTTAGGCTGGCATGGGAGTCGGGTTGAAGATGGAGTGCTGAGGAGGTTGTCAGTGACCTGGAAGGGGTCCCCTAGGTCTAGGGTGGGCTGGCGTCCCAAAAGGGCTCAGGAGGATCATCATCACAGCAAGAACAAGATTGAGGCCTGGGATCAATGGGAGCAAAGAGGACAGTCAGTACATCAGCACACCCAAGGACCTAGAAGGGGAGAGACTGCTGCATGGAGCAAGCTTAAGCGCTGTGCTTAATCCTTTATCCTTGTAGTGGAAGATCTTCAGAGCAGCCAGAAGGGCTGGTAGTGTCTGCAGACTGTGGAGCTGCAAGCAGTTCTACAAGTGAGAGGAGACATCTCTGCATGTAGTTTGCAACAATCTACCTTTGGGGGGGGGGGTAAGTCCCTAGCCCGTAAGGGGCAGTTGCTACTGATACGCAGTGACTGACAGCTTTCAAAGGAAAGTTTCTGTAAATAGGAACTTCAGCATCCCTGTTAATCCTAAAACTCCTGCTACTTCTAAACTTCTGGGCCTAACCACTTCTTTTGACCTAAAACAATGGACACATGCTTCTACTCATTCTATTGGTAACTACCTTGACCTAGTGTTCTCCTACCTATGCACTCCTTGCAACGTCACCAACTTTCCTTTTTCTCTCTCTGATCACTCCCTTATTAGCTTCACTCTCTCCTTGGCTTCCAACTACCGAACAGTTTCCCATAGAAACCTTCGCTATCTTAACCCTTCTCCTTTTTTCTGCTACAGATTGTCTCTATGACAAAATCTCAGCTCTGTCCTGCCCCAACCTGGCCACCTCTGTCTACAACAGTTCACTGTCATCCACCATGGAGACATTGTCCCCCCCCCCTCACTACACACAGAATTAGGCCCCGACCGCTACAGCCCTAGCAGACAATACCAGATGCCTCAAAAAATGTAGCTGTACTCTTGAGCGTTTATGGCGTAAGACTAAGACCCAGCAAGACTTCGACCAATATAAATCTGCTCTTCAAAATTTCAAATCCTGTCTCCACACTGCCAAACAGACCTATTTTATCACTCTCATTAACACCCTCTCACGCAATTCCCGTAAACTCTTTTCTACCCTTAACTCTCTATTTCGTCCTTCATTACCTCCACCCACCCACTCACTCACTACCCAGGAGATCGCTAATCACTTCAAAAATAAGATTGATACAATTCGTGTCGAGATCTCCACTGTACAGATATCTCCCTCACCCTACACTCCTTGTCCACCTGCACAATCTACACTTCCCTTGTTTAACCCAGCTACTATAGAGGAGGTTGGTAAACTTTTTTCTAAAGCCCACATAACCACCTGTCCCCTGGACCCTGTTCCCTTGCAAATACTACGGTCACCCTCTGGCTCTATCCTTCACTCTCTAACTCATATCTTCAATCTCTCCCTTTCCACTGGCATCTTCCTTAACTCTCTAAAATATGCACTAGTCACCCCCATACTTAAAAAGGCCTCACTAGACCCCACCAATCTTAGCACCCTTAGACCCATCTCCTTACTCCCTTTTGCCTCCAAACTCCTTGAACGTCTAGTCTACAACCAGCTGAGCCACCACCTCATTGAGAATAAACCTCTCAACCCCCTTCAGTCTGGATTTCGTCCACAACACTCCACAGAAACTGCTCTCCTAAAACACACAAACAACTTACTAACCAATAAAACCAACGGTCACTTTTCCATACTCTTACTCTTGGACCTATCCGCTGCCTTTGACACAGTTGACCACCCCCTCCTCCCCAAAAAACTTTATTTACTTGGTCTCCATGACTGTACTCTCCGTTGGTTTGAGTGTTACCTATCTCACTGCACCTTCAGTGTCACTTACAACTCTACTTCCTCCTCTCCTACTCTTTACCGTCGGGGTCCAGCAAGGTTCTCCTATTCTTGATCTACACTTCTTCCTTGGGTCAGCTGATAGCTTCCCATGGTTTCCAATACCATTTCTATGCTGATGACACACAAATCTATCTCTCTACTCACCCCATCAGTTTTCTCATATATCACAGATTTACTAACAGATACTGTATATCAGACTGGATGTCACACCATTTCCTAAAACTCAATCTATCCAAAACTGAGCTCATAATATTTCCTCCCTCAAGTGTCTCTTCCCCTGATTTCTCGGTTAGGATCAATAGTACAACTATCAACCCATCCCCGCATGCCACTCTTCTAGGGGTGCTAGGGGTAACCCTGGATTCTGAACTATCCTTTCAGGCCCACATCCAATCCTTGTCCAAATCATGCTGCATCAACCTCTACAACATTTCCAGAATATGCCCCTTTTTAACCAATGATACCACGAAGCTCCTAATTCACTCCCTGGTTATCTCTCGCCTCGATTACTCCCTCCTCATTGGCTTACTTTTACATAGGCTATCCCCCCTCCAGTCCATCATAAATGCTGCTGACAGGCTTATCCACTCTACCAAACATTCAGTGTCTACTACCCCTCTCTGCCGATCCCTCCACTGGCTTCCACTCGCCGAACGAATAAAATTCAAAATACTAACAACTTACAAAGCCATCCACAACTCTGCCCCCAGCTACATCACCAACCTGGTCTCAAAATATTAACCAAACCACTCTCTTCGATCCTCCCAAGACCTTCTGCTCTCTAGTTCCCATGTCACCTCCTCCCATGCTCACCTCCAGGACTTCTCCTGAGCTTCTTCTGTTCTATGGAATTCCCGGCCCCAATCTGTCCTGTTATCTCCTAATCTATCCACCTTTAGATGATCCCTGACAACCTCTCTCTTTAAAGAAGCCTATCCTGCTTCTAACTAGTAAACTGCCTTTTATTTCCTCCATCAGCTCATCACTCACAGCTATTACCTTTTGTATCACTCAACCCTTCCTCTTAGATTGTAAACTCTAACGAGCAGGGCCCTCTGTTTCCTCTTCTACCAAATTGTATTGTAACTATAATGTCTACCTTCATTTTGTGCAAACTGTTGGTGCTGTACAAGTCCTGTATAATAGTAATAATCGGAAGGAAATTGTTCCCATGCATTGATTCAGTTAAGTTGGGCATCCCATAATGCCTGTTACCCCATCCAAGTTTTATACCCTAATAAAATAGCAAAAACCAAGCTTCGTGGGTGCAAATATGGAAAATGTGTTTGCCTGTCTCAGCGAAGCTTAGAAGGATCCAAAAACACAGCGGCCCTCAAGAGGGTAGTGTTACACACAGAAGTCCCACTTTACATCAGAGTTCCCCTTACATTGGTTTTCTTATCTTAAAGTGGAAGGTCCCACTAGTTTGCTCCCTCTCCCCCAGCCTGTAACTGAGTTACAAGGTATTTTTTGGGGGGAGGGGGAGTGAGTACCGATTTTTGGCCATACCGATCCCACTTCTGCAATCCTCGCCTAGGAGAGGGTGGCATCCTTTACCCCACCCCTCCTACAGCCTCCTAGGGCAAGTGACATGTCCCAGGAGGCTGCAAGCCATTCTCAAAGCACCACACCAGCTCGCATATGCACAGTGGGGAGCTGGCTGTGGTTCCTCTAGAAGAGGACACACTGCACATATTGAGAATGCACTACTAGGGTTAGGATGTCAATGAAAAATATTGATTTGCAGAGCATTGGATGTATGACAGATCTGTGTAATGGTGGCACATCCTCCATAGGAAACTCATGGTTTGTCATCACCATCTCTAGGGAATGTGCAAAACACAGTGACCCAACAGCTTGGAAACAGACTGTATATACGGTCTCCTATAGATTTATTTTCACAACTCAATCCCCAAAAATGTTTCTGCTGCATTTTTTACAGTGCATTGCAATGCACACTGAAGAAATTGGAGAACAATAACCCCCAGCATTGGTATCAGTCAATGCAGAAACCCCCAGTGTTGGTGTCAGAGTACAATAACTCCCAGCATTGGTGTCAGGGTCCTTTCAAACGGGCGTTCCGTTTTTTTTCATCCGTTCCACCACGTTTTTTTCAAAGAAGAAAATAGATCAGTTTACATCAGTTTTCATCAGTTTCACGTCAGTTTTTACATCAGTTTTTTACCAATGCAAAAACAGACCGTATGTCTGTTTACATCCAATTACAAAATACGGTTTTCTTCCATTAAAAAGAAATGGATCTTAACCGATGTGGACATTAATGGATGTAAACACATGATCACCCGTTTACATCCGCTAGTCCATAGAAATACATGGGTGTCCGTTTTTCATCCGTAAACAGACAGATAATAAACCGACAAACAATGCCTGTGTGAAAAGACCCTCAGGGATTGCAATAATAAATCCCAGCATTGGTGTCAATGGACACAATAATAACCCCCAGCATTGGTGTCAGTGAGTGCTATAATAACCCCCAGCATTGGTGTCAGTGAGTGCTATAATAACTCCCAGCATTGTTGTCAGTGAGTGCTATAATAACTTCCAGCATTGTTGTCAATAGATGCAATAACGCCCAGCATTGGTGTCAGTGCTACAATCATTTCCAGCATTGATGGCAGTGGATGCAATAATATCCCCCAGCACTGGTGTCAGCGGATGAAACAACAACCCTGAACATCACTGTCAGTGGATGGAATAATCATCTCAAGCATTGGTATCATTAAACACTACAATAACCCCCAACATTTTGTCAATGCACACGATAATAACCTCCAATACTGGTGACAGTGGATGCAGTGACAACCACCAACATTAGTGTCAGCAGACACATTAATAGCCTCCAGTATGGGTATCAATGGGTGCAATAATATCAACCAGTATTGGTGTCGGTACTATTACCCCCCATTGGTTCAAGTGGATGTAAAACTTTCCATATATGGAATTCAGCTTTAATATGTTTCTCTGTGCAATTTAGTATACTTTTATTTGGAACATTATTAACCCACCACATTTCTTGATATAATCAGGGTCTGGGTGACTTCCTTTGCCACTAGGCAGACAGAAACCCCAAAAATTGACCTTTTGGACCTTTCAAGGACATAGATATCTCTAATGAAAACAGATTTGTCATTTCCAGCAAACTCCATAGATAAAGATTACCCAACCACCCAGCAAACACAAGCAATGTACACAACTGCTATTGTCCAAAGTCAATACACCTCCGACAGAGTTCTCTGCTTGGGCTGCTCCATCTATACCATTCAGGATACTTGTTGAGAACCTGGAGAGTCATGTCTCCCCCAAAAGTTGTTCTCCTTCTCGTGATCCTCAGTAACTCTTTGACATGGGGGCAACGGAACAAGAAACCACCACCGCAAAATCTGATCGATAAGATACAGAATGTGGCCAACTTTGATATCAACAAGGTAAGAGCGCTGGCTGAACAGATCTGGTTACACTTAGATTCTAAACAATTTACAAATCTTTAAAACACAAGGATAAGGATCTTTATTTTAGTCATAGTTAACTGAGAATAAGTGTTACTTTTTGAAATACTCCTGATCCTGGAGTATTAGTTTGAGTGTCTTTTTCTAGCAAACTATTTTGTGTGCAATTGTCAATGAAAGGGCTTAGCAAATCCCAGAAATACGGTAGGAAATCTAAGGTCTCATTCAAACAAACAATCCTGCATTTAACTTTTCTAAATATGTAATCTGGTAAGTATAAAAAAAATAAAATAAAAATTATGCTTCCATTTTGCTTGCATTTAGAGGTTTCTGGTTTAGGGTTCATGCGCACAGGAGTGTAACAGGCATTTTTTTTTAATGTGCAACGTTCGCTTTTGAAAAATATATTGGATATCCATGCAAAGAATTATCGATGCTTACAAGAGCAATTCACTTCTACAGCAGGCTCTCAAGCAAGAGAAAGTGCCAGGAAATGATGCTAGTCATAAAAAATGCCTGTTATTAATTGTCCCAACCAGGGGTGGACTGACAACTCATGGGGCCCCCGAGCAATAAGGGATCATGGGGCCCCTATGTCCTCTGAAAGGTACCAGGGGCATCTCATGGGGCCCCCTACTGACCCTTGGCCCTCGGGCAGTGCCCAAGTTCCAAAATGGTCAGTCCGCCCCTGGTCCCAACACATAGTTTGACCAGGCTGGCCCAAACATATCTACTGTAGTAATTTTTTTAAGTCCGCGAACGCGCGAAAAAACAAAAAACCCGTAAGTGTACAAAAAACATGTTAGTGCAAAACCAACACAAAAAAGTGCACTTAGGGGTGTGCTTTGTCCTCCCCCGAAGGAGTAGGATCTCTACCCTGATCCCCCGGGGCACGAAGCTCCTGACAGGGACAATGTTCCCGTGTGGTCCTCCTAGCCAAAAGGCCTGGTGGACCCCTTTCCTTGTGGCTAGCCAAGGCCAGCCACCAAGTACTTGGTAAGGGGGCTCTCCCGAAGAGAAAACCCCCTAGGGACAGGGGAGGAAGGAACCAAAAGGCCACACATCCTCCCCCTAGACTTCAGGGTAGGCCCGAGGACCCACACCCTACCATCCGTGAGAAAAAAAACAAAAAAAAAAAACACACACATAAGTGAAAAAGTGACAAACAGTGGGAGAAAATAAATTAAATAAATAAGCAAAAATAAAAAAAGTGGCCATGCAATTGTGCACTGGCTAGGCCCTGAGGCTGTAGTAATGATGCGCTTGCTAGGGACGCTGTATTAGCTGTATGTAGCCTCAACAGCATACAGTGTTGTGTTATGGTGCTCCTGGAACAAAATCTTTCCTCAGCCTTGTGTAAATTCTGATAAGGACTAGGCATGTTTGTTCCAGATCAGACTCACTAAAGCCGGCCATAGACGGTTCGAATCTCGGTTAAGCAGGAACGGGCCGAGATTCAAACCATGTATGGGCAGGATGAATGTACCCAAGTTGATTGATCAACTTGGGTACAACCAGCCTGCTGGATTTTACATGTGATTATCACTAGAGGTGGTCTTCCCCCACCCCCTCTCATTGGCAGAACACAATAGCTCGGCAGGAGGGATTCCTTTGTCAACACCTTTGTGTGTTGATGGGGAAGCAAGCGAATTTCTTCAACCCATTGTTTCAAGAAAGAAATTTGCACAGTCAATGGCCTGCCTAGGTTGTGACCAGCATTCATGACCAGCAATAGCAGCTGCTTTATTTCAATCTTTTCATATAATAGCACTAATCCTATTCCAAAATTCTGGGTGTTTGAAATAGCATATCTGCCAACATTGGGGGGGGGGTAAGGGCGAGAGGATGACTATGAAGTTTTTTTTTTGTTTAGTGCGCTTAACAAAAAAAAAAAAACAGACATCACTGTACAAACACAAGTGATGCTAGTGCAGGGATTTATCTGCTGTGCTATTGTGTTCTCACAGGAGGACTTCCCAACCCCCCACCCCCATTCCGCCGGAACACACCGATCAGTGCTCACAGCCATTGGCTGGGAGCACAGATCAGATGCCGGTTGGATACTGGTTTTCCAGCATACCTGTTTGACACAGGCTGGTTGTACACGCTAGCTGAAAGTTGTCTGGTTTCTGCTAAACTGGTTGATTTCGCCCGACATTCGGCCCGTGTGTACCCAGTTTTACAGGACAAACTTTTAGCAAACAATTACAAAATATCCATATGGAAGAAAAATATATTTTAAAAATATTCTTCCCAAATATATTAACATATATTTGAAATGCTACAATTTTGGTCATATTCAATATATTTAAAATAAGTTAATTATATATATATATATATATATATATATATGAAATACATTTTCAAAATATTCTTCCCAAATATATTTACAAATATATTTTTCTTGCATGTGGATAGAAGAGGTGGAAACAAGATTATCCAGTGATTGGCCTCACCAGCTACTGTCCCAAACCAATCTCAACAATACCCAAACTGAAATAGTTTTTTAAAGACTTTGACTGTAGTAGTGAGGAGCATTCAACACCAACCTATGTATTAAAATTGTATACAAATTGTATTCTAAGTACATCCAATACAACACATGGTAACAGCAAAACTAAAGTTCATTTATATCTCATTGACAGTCCATTGAATAGAACCACATGCGGACACAAATACATATTAAACACTCTTGTGGGTCTTGTCCCCCATATTGTCAACGCATTTCACAGTGATCCCGTTTTATTCAGGGATGGACTAATTAAACACATGATGTGTATTTTTGACACAGTGCTGTCCTATTTCACCAAAGGGATGTCAAAAATATATGCATATGTTAAACTAATAGACAATCTGACCACATCATGTGTTTATAAAGAGCCAGTCCTGACGAAACGCGTTGACAACGTGGGAGCCAAGACATGCATAAATGTCTAAAATGGGTTACATCCACAAACATTTTTATTTGGCCTAAAGCAAAGGATTGTGATTTGTATGCATCTGATATTTGATTGTACTAGTATCAGAAATTTTATTCAATGCATTTAGAATACAGTTTTAAAACATATGTTGTTGTTCGATACTCCTCACTGTTACATTCAATGTCCCAAAAACAAATTTAGTTTCTCAAGGTAATGAATGTCTAATTTGTTGCTTCTCAGACAGGGTCTTTTAGGGGCCCATTTGCCGCAGTGCACTTAAAAACACAGTATGAGTTTTTCAAAAAGCATATCAAGTTTTTTATGCGATTTTATTGCATTGCGTTAAACACATATGCATTTTAGATGCGTTTTGCATTTGTTTTCATCCCTGGTCAACTGAAAAAAATTGACATGTGACTAAAAAATTTCCAAAAATGTACTGTGGTAAGTTTTTGATGTGTTCTGGTAGATCACAAGCTTAATAATGGCATGCAATGCCAAGCTGCAGTTTCTAAAGCGAGCAAAATCCTCTCTTGTATTGAAAGAGGTATAGACTCCAGAGAGAGAGATATCATATTACCCCGGTACAAATCATTAGTAAGACCTCATCTGGAATATGCAGTTCAGTTTTGGACACCAATTCACAAAGAGAACATTGGGGAACTGGAGAAAGTACAGAGAAGGGCAACCAAACTGATAAGAGGCATGGAGGAGATCAGCTATGAGGAAAGATTAGAGGAACTGAATTTATTCTCTCTTGAGAAGAGGAGATTAAGGGGGGATATGATCAACATGTATAAATACATCAGTGGTTCATATAGTGAACTCGGTGTAGAGATATTCACCCTGAGGTCATCACAGAGGACAAGGGGGCACTCTTTACATCTGGAGGAAAAGAGATTTAATCTCCAAACATGGAAAGGTTTCTTAGATACACAGAATATAACTGGATACTAACATTTATAGGTAAAGTTGATTCAGGGAATATCCGATTGCCTCTCGGGGGATCAGGAAGTAATTTATTTCCCTGCAGGAGCAAATTGGATCATGCTTTGCTGGGTTTTTTTTGTCTTCCTCTGGATCAACTGTGGGTATAGGATTATAACTTTTTTAATTTTTTTAATGGTTGAACTGAATGGACTTTTTTCTTTTTTTCAGCCAGACTAATTATGTAACTATGTTCTCATTGATTTTCAATAGGAGATGCATTTTTGGTGTGCTTTTGAAACAGAGCACCAAAGATGCAACATGCAGGACTTCTAACAATGCAGTGCACCTGCAGCAATGTTCTGAACAGTTTAGGATTTAAAGGGGACACTTTTTCATGCACTTTTTTGTGCTGGAAAGGTGCCTTTTAGCACAGCAAAAGTGCATCAGTATGAATAGGGCCTTCATGTTAATGACATATTATGGGGGTAAACAGGGGCGGACAAACAACTCATGGGCCCTCGGGCAATAGGGGATCATGGGGCCCCTGTGTCCTTGCCCAAACTCAAAAAAGCCTATGAAAAAGGTACCAGGGGCATCTCATGGGGCCCCCTACTGACCCCTGGCCCTCGGGCACTGCCCGAGTTTCCAAATGGTCAGTCTGCTCCTGGGGGTAAAGCATCCCAGCATTATCCTACAGCCAGTAGATGCAGAATTTGTGACCCTCCCCATTCATGTGTGGGAAGAATTGAGTGATTCTACCCATTTTGGAGCATGGTATAATCACCGCAAAACTTGCAACATGCATTTGGGTCCCATTACTGTTAACGGCACCCCAAATGTGCAAACGAAATGGGGTTTGTTGCTCAGGAAAATGCTCATAAATTTGCCAAAGTTGGCTCCAAAAAAGGTACAGGAGCTACTCTGGTGCGTTTTTGTAGAAGAGAGCAGTTCATTCAAATGAATGGTGCTGCTTCAAAAATGTGCTAAAACGGCGATGCTGTAGCCATTGCTAGATGTGAGCGGGGCTTCATTGAGATTCACTGTTTGCTGACTGAAGGATCATTGAATAAAAAAAATATTGTAATTGAAATGAAACATTGTAACAGTTTACCAAGTGTACTGCACATCATTTATTTTGTATTTTTCTGGTCTGAGTCCTCTAACTATTTCTGTTTGTACAGTTTGCAGGGAAGTGGTACCTACTGTCCGTGGCCTCTGAGTGTAATTATCTGAAAATCAACAACCATCGTGTGGAGGCCACGTTAATTCAGACATCAGCTTCCAAGACCTCTCAGGGAGCAGAGATCATGGCTGTTAGCACATTCAGAGAGTTGTAAGTAGATCTGATTGTGAGCCTAGCACAAAACACACACACACGTACATATATGTACATTGGCTGTTCACTCTCATGAATATGCATTAGTATATCAGACCAAAAATTTAATTCCAGGTATATTTTTATTGCATATTTACAGTGAACCAACTTGGACCAAAGTAAGTATACATTTGGATACCTGCAGGATCCCCGTGGAAATAAATAGTCACTGTAGCATCCACCGCTACTCCAGTAATCGCCGTGGTCTTCCAGGTCGTGCGCTGAGCGGCTGTCCTGCTCCACAGTGATCACAGGGGTTTCCTAGCTCAAGATAAGCGCCATTTGGTTAAAGGAGAAAGTTATTGTGATCTTTACTTGGTTGAAAAATTAATAAATATTTATAATAAAAAAAAAAAAAAAGATGAGCGCCATTCACAGCATACCTTGCATTTTTTGCAATGTATTCAAATCGTTCATGGATTAGAAGAGATAGATATCACAGCCCATCTGCCCCTCACCCAATCAGAGAACACCTTGCAGTCATTGAGAAAAATGCAAATGCATGCATTCTGAGAATGGAGCTCATGTTGAACAAGCATCCCATTGTGCTCACTATGCAACAGGGCAGCAGCACAATATGGGACCCAGAAGACAGTGTCATTCACTAAAGTAACAGTGACTACTACAGTGAATATGTCCTTCCCACGGATATTGCAAATGCATACTTACAATGGTGAAATTTGGACCCAAGGCTCTTTTCAGCAGGAATGCAGTTTTGGCACCTCCAGCACTGAATGTATGTAATGGAAAGGTGTGCTGGCATGTGTTGGAGAGTCTATTGATGCTGGCTGCTGCAGGACCTATTGCTGCTGGGGATGATCTATTTTTTTAAGGTGTTTATTTAGATTTTTTGCATCAAAAAGTATACAACAGCCTGCAAACTGGGTACAGTGCAGAGCAACATATGTTACAGTAAGCCCCTGTTCACCCCAATGCGACTTGTCATGCGATTTGTCACTCAAATTTTATGGCAGGTCACACCCTATGATCGGTAATGGAACTGTTCTAATTGTTGTGACTCCAACTTCATTCGGTGCCAGGGGCGGACTGACCATTTGGAAACTCGGGCACTGCCCGAGGGCCCGGGGTCAGTAGGGGGCCCCATGAGATGCCCCTGGTACCTTTTTCATAGGTTTTTTTGAGTTTGGGCAAGGACACAGGGGCCCCATGATCCCCTATTGCCCGGGGGCCCCATGAGTTGTCAGTCCGCCCCTGTTCGGTGCACTACTTTTGCAGATTTCTGATGCGACTTGCAGTGACATCTGTACATGAAGTAGCACAGATGTCTTACAAGTTGCACCTGAAGTCACACTGACATGCAGCTTTGAAACCATGCGACTTCAAGTGACGTCACATGATTTGAAAGCCGTATTCAGCGTGAACCAGGGCACAAGGGTAGAACTCTGAGCACATAGGTACTGTAAATTCCAGCAATAGCTTAGTAGAATCTGTGTTACAAACAAGGCAAATAAACAAAACAAAAATGCCAACTGACACTCAGCCATACACACAGGTGCCTCCCCTCTTCCCTGAAGTACACTTCAAAATCCAAGAAGCACATAGAAAGAAGCTGTACCCTAAGTAAATAGGTCTAGAGAGGACACCTCCGAGTAAGAGGCCATAGAGGATTCCAACCATGGATTCTGAATTTTCTGAACTTGTTTGGGGCATACTCTGCCTTCGTTTGTTATTTTGGACTTTGGTAACTCTGCATTAACCGTACGTAAGATTTGTGTTAGGGATGGAGGGGTAGTTCTTTTCTAGGTGAGCAAAGTAGCTCTCCTAGCTTGAAAAAATATGAGCTGGTACACGATGCGTGCATGGACCAGGGGAACAAAGTGCTTTAGGACACCTAAGAGGCTGACTTCCAGTGTTTTAGTGCCAGTGAAACCAACATTGGTTTCCAAGACATCATATAATTCCTCCCAGAAGGTGAGGATTCAGGGAAATGTCCAGAAAACATGGTATATAGTAACTGAAGAGACTCCACATCTAATGCACTGAGCATTTGGAGTGAGGCCCACACGATGTAACCTTTCTGGTATAGAATGAAGATGATAAATACATTTAAATTGGATATATTTGTCTACTGTGCTAATCATAGTGGCAAACCAACTGTCAGTTGCCTCCTCCCAGCTATCTTCTGAAAGGTCCGGTATGAACAAAAACCATTTTGTGTAGGAGAATGCCTATGGTTGTGGTCCTGCAGCTTGCAGAATTTAGTAGAAGGTAGTAGTCACCTTTGTAAGATTGTCCTCAGAGTCCATTCCATAAGTCAAGGAGCCAGTGTTAAAGTTAAAGAGCAAAACTTTAGCATGTCTTGTTCACAGATATTTGAAGAAAAATTTGTTAGATTTTTGAACAGGCCTGCAGATCTTCAAAGGAAAGAAAGGAGTTCCTAACAACTGTCCCATATGAGTGATTCCCTTAGAGATTCAGCAGTAAGAATCCAGATGCAAGATATAGTGCTGGCATCCATAGGCGAAACAACATGTCTAGCTGTGAGCCAGGCCAAATAGGAGACATCCAAAGGAGATCTTCTGTTATAGGAATGTGTTGTGAGGCTAAACAGTCTAAGTGAGAACCTGAGGAGAACGCAAAAGAGCCCCAAGTAGAGCAGCAGCTGGGCTAAGGGTAGGACAGCACAGCCAGTTATAAATGTATGTTAACTGGGATGCAATATAGTATTTTACTGACACAGGGCAGCTAATCCGCCATCAGTTATAGCTGCCTGTAGGGATGATCTGGCAATTCTGGGTTGGTGGGAGATCTAATGTTACTGGGGTGTCCTTTGTTGTGGGGGTAGGGGGGTCAATTGTTGCTGGCAGGGATCTACTGTTGGCTGTTGGGAGATCTATTGTTGCTTATGGGGGGTCTATTGTTGCATAGGGTTTTTTGTGTTGTGGGGGGGAGGGGGGGGTGTCCTGTTGCTGGGTTTTGTTGCTGGCTTCAGACGATCTATTTTTTTTTGTAACTCTATATTTGTGAAATGAACATACAATAAAAGAGAACCAGGAGAAAAAAAAAATCACCAGAATACAGAGAAAACCAGTATAAACATCTACACCAAGCTTGAAGTAGTCACATAAAATCTTTAGGGGTTCATCAAGTTTGTATGTGAGAATAAGGTACCATGGGCAAATAAAACAGCACATAAATGACAACACAGGATCAGAACAAATCATTGGGTGATCATTTAAATAACATCCTAAGACAAGGAGGAGTATGCCAAAGCACAAAGAGCACGGACCGACTGTATAGTTACAAATATGTGAAAAATAACGTAGAGAAAATATCAAATCAGGTCGACAGAGCAAAAACCAAGCCAGTATTGAAAAAAACCTAGTAAAATGGGGGGGGGGGGGGTGAGGGACCCCGCAGTAGGATACTGTAGGGGCCGGAACAAATAGGACAAAAGAAAAGTAAAATTAGAACAGTGCAGGAAAGGTTAAGTGAAAAAAAAAAAGAGCAGAGGAAGAGGAGAGGTGGGAAATAAGGGAAACAGAACCAGAGCCCAAGGGAGTTGTATCCCCTCCCGGGATGAGAAATCAAGGCAAGTAGAGGCGAGACATTATACGGGGGTGAGTAAGTTTGGCCAGGTATGCATCTGTAAATACAAAGTATTGCCAAGGGCACCAGGGGTCCCGAAACATCTCCTCCTTATTATACAGGGTGGCCATGAGATCCTAAGTTCGTTCACCTTCAAGAACCACAATGAAAGGGTAGGAGGGTGGTTGTCTTTCCACTGTATAGGGATACAAGCCTTGGCCGTGTTAAACAGCTGAATAGTAAGAGAAGCCTTATATTTTTTTGATGGGTCTCCCCAAAAGATGCAACAGGCAGCCGCCAGATCGTCACCCAGGTCCACAGCGGTAAGATGTTTCATAATGTCAGTCACCCCTCTCCAAAACGGCTGAAGCCTTGGCCACTGCCAGAAGACATGGAGGAGAGTACCACCATTGGCTCCACATCGCCAACACACATCAGGAAACTGCAACGAAATACGGTCAAGTTTAGACGGCACCCGGTACCAATGCGTGAGGAGCTTATAATTGGTCTTCTGAACTTTAGTGGCCAAAGAAGACTTATGAGCAAAGTACAAGATCTTTTCCCGTTGTGATGCAGAAAAAAGGAGACGTCCAGGTCGGACTCCCATTTAGATAGGAAAGGAGCAACAAAATCGGGTTCCGGGTGGATCAAAGAAGAGTAGATGGTGTCTCAGTAACAACTTACACCTGGAGAGTGGACCTGCCCAGATGGATTGCAGACAGCAATAAAACCTGACAGAGGTTCAAACCCTTCTCCACATTATTTACTGCTAACAAAAAATGTTTTAGGAACATTCCACTTTATTATAACATTATTGGTCTTCTGCGTTGTTGTATGTGTTCAGGTAACAGGTCCTCATTAGAAGTTCAGCTAATGTAAAACTTGCATAGTGATAATTATATTACAGTATATATTTTTCTGTTTCAGGGACGGCATCTGTTGGGAGATTAAACATGCCTATCAGAAAAATAAGATCAATGGTCGGTTTACCATAAAAGGTAGGTACTTATGACTATATATGCATGCCATCTAAGTTTAAGGCTGGGTTCACACTGATGTGATCTGATTTTTGATCCAACTTTCAGTGCAATTATGTAGTGCAAGTTGGATGCTACAGCTATTTTGAAGTGGTTTTCATATTCTATGGGGCCACATTTGTGTTGGAATCACACCAAAATAGTACAGGAACCTTTTCCAAAATGGCCCCGTGCTGTGCCACAGTGATGTGAACGGGCACCACTGTAAACAATGTGACTTCCAGTGTCATGCAATTCTGTGCAAATCAAGTCCACGGAGGTGCAAAAAAATTAAAAACCCATAAGTGAACAAAAAGTGTGCAAGTGCAAAACACCAACACAAAAAAGTGCACTTAGGGGTGTGCTTTTGTCCACCCCCTGAAGGAGTAGGATCTCTACCCTGATCCCTGGGATGCAAGGCTCCTGACAGGGACAAAGAGTTGCCAACATGGTCCACCTAGCCAAAAGGCCTGGCAGACCACTTCCCTTGTGACTAGTTAAAGCCGACCATCAAGTACTAGGTCAGGGAGCTATCCCAAAGTGAGACCCCACCAAGAACAGGGGAGGAAGGAACCTAGGGGCCACATATCCTCCCCCTAGATTTCAGGCCAGGCCCGAGGATCCACACCCTCTATCCAAGTGAGAAAAAAAAACACATACACAAGTGACAGGTGACAAAACAGTGGAGAAAGAATAAATAAGTGGTCAAGCAAAAGTGCACTGGTTAGGCCCTGAGGCCTGTAGCAAACAAATTGCCCTGGACTTAAGCAAAAGGCCTAGCTCTCCCAGGGGGCACTGTTCCACAGACTCTTTGCCTCCCTGGCCCCTGGCCAGACAAGGTAGACCCATTCATATCAGAAGGAACTGGGCCCATCCAGTTTTTCTGGGGGAATTACCCCTGTGCCTCAACTGCCTGTGAGCTCCACGGTTTCTCTTGCAGCCGGTACTAACCTTCGGAGCCCCCATCACTCCAGCAGGGGTACTATACAGCCTGTCATCCTCACCTAAAGGCAAGAATAACAGCAGAGAACCCCTACTGGACACTGATAAGAACAGATACTACACTTGATCTTAGCCAAAAGGCCGAGAAGCAATTCTGTGCAACTCAAGTCGCATCTGAAATTGCACTAGTGTAAACCTGGCCTAATAGTTCCAGCTGATTTTTAGTTGCCAAATTGGGGCTCACAAGAGAAACCAATAGAGGGAAATGCTCCACTTTTACATTGTGATGCAAGGTCTACACCAAACTCAAAATAAAATATAGACAGTTTATATCTTATGAAAGTGGAGCTAAATAAGACCAATTTTATTTTGGCTTACAGAGAGAAACCCTGGCGCAGACAGATTATGAAAAATTGTCTCACATATTTTCTAAAAGTGGCGCACCTTGCTCCAAATTTAAGTTCTAGACAGGTACATGAATTTGGCACACAATGCACCACTTTTGGAATGCATGCAAGACACTTTTGTAAAATCAATAGGTGCCAGGCTTTATGCATTGGAAAGGGAATGCATTTTGTGGGGTTCATCAGTACCCTTTAATCAAGGGGTTGTTGTTGCAGAATAATAGACCTAAACTGGCCATAAATGGGTAGAATTTTAAATGAAAATTCTTAGGAAAAGAAAGTTCTAGGAAAGTTTGTTGTTTTAATCATTAGTGGAGTCAAATCGACATTTGCTTTTGAGTAACAAGAAAATTCAAAGGAGCAGGATGGAAATTTTTTCTTGAACAAATGTTACAGACAAATTTTCTTCAGAATGTTTGTTTGAAATTCTATCCATCTATATTAACCAGCTTAAGTAGCACACTGAACTGGGACGAAATGGCTAAAAAGAATCTAATAAAATGTGTAGGAAGGCTTTCACAGTTACCATAGCATTTTTGTTAGCTTAGACTAGTCTGGTCACTTAACTCTAACTTCTCATCAACAAAAACCCAGATCAGCTGTCACAGACATACTCAAACCAGCCCATGTAGCCCCAATGCAAATGCTAACATTTTGACGTTAGATGGGAATAATAACTGAAGCTCCTGACCTATATCTGCATAATTTCATGCCTTGTGCTACTTTCATATTTTTTGACTGGCTAATTAGAAAACTGCGTGAATAAGCAAGTGCTTCCCAATACATTGCTTGGTAAGTGTGTACATATATATTGTATATACAGATAGCAAATTACATGTTACAGGTAATAGGGAGTGTGAGGATGTTTAATAGGGCTGCTCCGACACTGGTATCAGTGCCGATACTAAGCATTTGCACAAGTAACGGTACTCGTGGAAATGCTCTGATATCTGAAACCAATACCTTCAGGCTCAGTTCTTTCAGCTGCCAGCAGGATTCCCCCACTGACAGCTGAAGTGTAAACAACAAAAAAAAAGCTGACAATTATTGGTTGTTAAGGAGAGGGGCCGCTGCCATCCTTAACAACCAATGACTCATTGTTTATCATGCGGCAGGGTTCCCCTGCTGACAGCTGTAGAGTAAACAAAAGAAATGTCCTGAAAATTGGAGCTGTCAAAAAAAAAAAAGGGAGTCTGACAATGTTTATTAACAACATTGTTGCCCAGCCACTAATACAGAAAGATAAAAAGAAACATTGTTTCATTTTGTATCTTTCTATTTATTCATCCACAGATCAAAAGGGATGAACTTCAATCTGCAGATTAAGTCAGTTAAAAGCAACCTGTCAAGTAAAAAAAAAGTAAAGTTTTTTTTTTAATTCTATTAAATGTTCCTCTGTTTCACCCCGTATTAACCCTTAATTTACTCTAATAAGCCCTAATTAACTCCTTATTCTCCTCCATTTCATTTTCCTTTTTGTCTTTGTTCATTTCTATTTTATAAACTTGTAATAATTACCTTTTTGTTTATTTTTTTTATTTATTACAGGTACTTGTATAGCGCCGTCAATTTATGCAATGCTTTACATAAATATTGTATATTCACATCAATCCCTAACCCTCAAGGGGCTTACAATCTAAAGTCTTTTGTTTTGTTTGTTTGTTAATATTTTACACCTTTAACATATATTTCCGTGTTTCACATGGACAAAAGTGCAAAACTGAAAAAAAAAAAAAACACATTTATTTCAATTGTAAATAACTTTTCAATTGTTTGTACCAAAATCATAATTTTAGTGTAATTTCAAACAGAACAAAATTACAGAATAAAATGGGCACTTTTTATGTGCTGTAACACTTTATTTTTAAACTAACACTAAACAATATGTATTACATTGTTCTCTTAGCCCTGGTTCACATATATGCAGCCATGTGGGCCGTGCTTTGCGCAGGCATGAGAGCCCATTCATTTGAATGGGCTCCCATTCCCCAGGACACACAGGGAAGAGGTCCCTGCACTTCTTTGGAAACCACAGCCCACACGGGAACCTCGGTTCCCAGTGCGGTTGCGATTTCCAGTGCGGGCGGCGTGCCATTAGAATTAATGGCACCCGCCTGCAGGTCCGCATTCTTCTGTACAGATCCGCAGCAGCACCACCCGCACATATGTGAATCTAGCCTTAAGTAATTATAAATTTAGCGTGGAATTAATAGGTCTATAGCAGAAGTGCAAAAATTGCAGTGGTCCATGAGGTGTGAACAGGTGTAAGAGCCAAAGTGGTTAAGGAGCGGGGCCGCTGCATCCTTAACAACCGATCACTCATTTGGCTGTATCCGGGGTTCCCCTGCTGACAGCTGAAATGTACTCAAAACAGTTGCCGGCAGGTATCAGCAAGAATTATTATTATTATTATTATTAGAAAAAAGTATTAGCAAGAACAAAGAAAAAAAGTATTGGTACTCTTACTCGCTGTAAAAAAAAAAAAAAAATAATAAAAATGGTATTCGCACATCCCTAGGCTTTAAGCAGCATAAAATGTGAAAAAAGTGCAGTGAGAGCTGCAGGCTTGTATAATGGCGTCACCTTCTAATAGGGTTAGATGGGAAACACTACAAAGACTAACTGTTGGCTGTATGAAAAAGAAAAGATTTTTCAGGCGTTTGTCTTACTTCTGCTTATCTCTGTACACACAGGGAAAGGGTATATGGGACAGATGGACGTGGTGCTTGCAGAGACAGACTACCAGAACTATGCTATATTGTATTATCAGAGGAAGAACAAGATCACCTTGAAATTGTATGGTGAGTGTGGACAAGACTACATCTGTACAATTACACTTTAAAAACTCAATATTCAGTTTGAATTCCCCCCCCCCCACCGGCCGCTCCTCCCAATTCTAACATTACAGTTTGACAGGGCTGTACTTATGCTGTGGCATTTTTAACTTGGACAGCACCACCTGTCAAACTCACTCATTGAGATCAATGAGGCAACACCACAAACCAAATGCTTGGCTTGCAGTTGTGTTGTGATCTCTCCATGTAAAGTTGCTGTTCCATTATTACCAAAAAGAGGCTTAAATATCTAAAAGAAGCTTAAAAGTGACACTTTAAAACGTTACAATAGCAACATGCCCAACAAGGTGTGTGCTACCCCCTTAATTAGTCCTCCTCTTTCGGATATTGCCTCACTTTGTTCCCAGGAATTGACTCCTTGACTTATGGGCTACACCTGCCTACATCCTGTCCAATACGAATGCCCTTAGTGTACGTGAAGCCATTTTCTTATTAGTTTTAGATGGTTTAGAAGCAGGGGTGGACTGACTATTTGGAAACTCGGGCACTGCCCGGGGTCAGTAGGGGGCCCCATGAGATGCCCCTGGTACCTTTTTCATAGGCTTTTTTGAGTGTGGGCAAGGACACAGGGACCCCATGATCCCCTATTGCCCGGGGGCCCCATGAGTTGTCAGTCCGCCCCTGTTTAGAAGGGTTATGAACCTCTGTCAGTTTTTTTTGTTGTCTGTGGGCCATTGGGTATAGGTTTCAGAGACACAACAGGAAGTGAGAGGAATCATCTCCAGAGCATTTTCTGAAAGTTGCATGCCCATGCGCAGGATCATAAGTTGAGCCCCCTTGCTCGAGAAAAAGAAAGAGGCACCTTGCTACAGTGGGTTCAGTTTAGCATGTGCTATTTAGTGCAGTTTAACCACTGCTCCAGAGGATTTACCCCCCTTCCTGACCAGGCCATTTTTTGCGATATGGTGCGGCGTTACTTTAACTGCAGAGCAATACAAAGCAGCATGCTGGAGTTGACAGGGGAGAGATCTATATGGTTTACATACAGACCTCTCCCCCGTTAGTAGTACGGGTGCCACGGAGAATCTCCGGCTGGGACCTGGTGATTGAAATCTGTAGCCGCCAAAGGTGGTGAGAGTAGAGAGTGCATGCACCCCCTACCCGGAACTACTAAATCACGTATGTATACATGATTTTGCACAGCCCTGCTTTCCCTGTAGCAGTAGTTCTGCTATAGGGCGGTCGAGAAGTGGTTAGAGCATTGTGGTTAAATAGAGTCTGAGCTGATTTACATAGTATAGAATGAGGCAGTGCTGAATAGGGAATTTACAGCACAGTATCTATGGAGATACACTGAAAGGGCCATTAGAAATTGGGGCACCTGTTCAGGAGTCAGTAGTAAATGATGTTGAGTTCAGAGGTCAGTATAAAGTGATGAAGAGTTCAGAGGTCAGAAGTAAGTGACACCAAGTAAAGCTTAGCTCAAAGTTAGGAAAGGCAAAGGGGGCAGGTGTCAGCATAAAGTGACACTGAGTGCAAAGATCAGTAGTAGGCAATGCAGAGTATAGGAGTCAGTATAAAGTGGAATTGAGTGCAGAGGTCAGTAGTAGGTGACAAATAGTACAGAGGTCAGCAGTGAGTGACACAGAGTGCAGAGGTCAGTAGTAGGTGATGCAGAGTATGGGGCTAGTAATACGTTATGCAAAGTACAGGGGTCAGTATAAAGGGACACAGAGTGCAGAGGTTAATAGTAAGTGACAAATCGTGCAGAGGTCAGCAGTAAGTAACAGAGTACAAGGATCAGTATAAAGTGACACTGAGTGCAAAGGTCACTAGTAGGTGATGCAGATTACAGAGTCAGTAAAAATTATGCAAAATTTAGAGGTCAGCAGCAAGTGACAGAGTACAGAGGTCAGTATAAAATGACACAGTGAACAGATCAATAGTAGGGGACACAGAGTACAGGGGTCAGTAGTAAGTGAGGTATAGTTCAGAGGTCAATAGTAAATGATGCAGAGGTCAGTAGTAAGAGAGGTATAGTTCAGAGGTCAATAGTAAATGATGCAGAGGTCAGTAGTAAATGATGCAGAGTTCAGAGGTCAGTAGTAAATGATGCAGAGTTCAGAGGTCAGTAGTAAATGATGCAGAGTTCAGAGGTCAGTAGCGAGTGACGCAAAGTATAGCTGAGCTCAAAGTTAGGAATGGCAAACCCATAATAAGATAGTAAAGCTGGTTCCAGAGAGGCACACACGTGGCTTTCGAGTTAATAATAATACCAGATCCTTTAGTTTTAAACACTTAAATGGATGACAGGTTTGCTTTACTATCTGCCAGACATGGGATTTATGCATAAAGCCAATAGTTTACTCCATCATTCCCCATCAGAGACAACAAGCAGAGTACAATGACCCAAAGGACTATGGTCTCTTTGTAATAGTATATTTCCCGTTCATGCAGCGTGCAGGAGAGGAGATACTCCTTTAACCCCCGAAGAGACAGGATCCTTGTGGTGCAGAGAAGGTTTATTTATACAGCTGCACTTGGAAAATACACTCATCCTCTGGCTGCATGCATATGACCCCTGATCTAAGGAATTTGATATTTATAAAATAAACCAGATCTAAAAATAAATAGTCTTAAATACTTATGCCGTACTACATACAGTACATAGTTTGTAAAATAGCACTTACCTATCCTGGAGAAGGATACTCCAGGCTTCCAAGGCAGCCGGTCAGGTGACCAGATACTGAACAAAAACATACTGGCATCTGGTCATGTGATCTCAAATAAAAGGTCAAAGAACTTTCTGGTCCTTGGCTCAGCCACATTTCTGGCGTTTCCCTTTACAAGAAGCATTCAGCAACTTTTGGGCCAACTTTGCCACATGGTAACAGATCTGCATCTTTATAGAGGTAGTTTGAAGCTAACGGTCTTCAATTTCTAAGCCAACCAAGCTAGGTCATTCCCATCGCCTGCTCCTTGGTCCAGTGCAGCTTGTCAAGACA
The DNA here is from genome assembly GCF_062004578.1 of Staurois parvus. Classification (NCBI taxonomy): domain Eukaryota; kingdom Metazoa; phylum Chordata; class Amphibia; order Anura; family Ranidae; genus Staurois; species Staurois parvus. The sequence continues at coordinate 10,609,667 of NW_028317950.1, read as the reverse complement.
TACTGTGGTCTGACATCTAACTGCTAGTATTATTGGTCAAGTGTATGAGATCGGGCAAACATTTTCTCAACCTCTAGGCTGTTCATACACAACATGCTTTTCCGAAGTTCTCTCTAAATCCTTTATCAGAATATACATAAACTAACAAATGGCAGTAGATTATGCTATGTGTCCATCTTATGTTTCGTAAGGTTTTGGGCGAAAAAAAAAAAAGCAGTATTTTGTAGCCATGTAGATTTTTTTTTTTAAGGATCTGAACACAGGTTGCATTGCTGTGTATGGGACAATGCACACAGCTACATACAAGCACACTGGCTGCTAGAAGAGGATGAGAAGTAATTTTACACATGTATACTTGACTCGTGTTTATGTATGCATGTACAGTATACAGAAAGTCTTTATGGAACATACCATGTGTATTTTATTCAGGATCTTTTTGCCACCCTCTGCCAGCAAAATCATGCATATGTAGAGCTACTCCCGTAGGAGCCACAGGAATATTTTTCAAGTATTCCGCAAAAACTTTTCCCTGCAGGCAGGCACATAGGCTCATTCACATGTTTCTCCAATAACCAGTCTAGGGGTGTTTTTTTTTTTGGAGAACTTGGATAGGGTTGAGGCAATTAAGTAGGAAACTCCAAAAACAAGATCTTTAGGATAAGCTATTACAAAATCCGCACTTGCATCAAACAGTGGACTTCAGCTTTAAGGCAGTAGTACAAGTGGTAGTAGGCTAGAGCAGAGTCCCTTCAAGTAGGAGATTACATGGACAAAGCTATTCAGGACACCAGCCGGAGTCCCCTTTAGCTTGATCTGCAGCTGGCTCCCTAGCACCAGAGGGGTTTTAGCAGACCAAAGTTTCTAATATCCTTTCAGGGGTGTCCATACTCACAAGGCCCAAAGACAGATGGTTGCCTTCCTCCATGATACCAGACCAGATCTACAGTAGACAGCCGGTCATTCAAACTCACGCAGAACTCGGGACTCGGCATTCAGGCCCTCAGGACACCCACCAGAGGCCTACAACAGCAGATCCAGCAGCATTGCCTGGGAGGGCAACATTTCCTCTCCAGGCTGGAACAATCCCAAGCAGGAAAGAGCTAGAACTCATTGAATAAATACAGTTACCAAGCATGCCATCAGAGCCTCTCTCTCTGGGATAGGTCAGGGCTGTAGCAATATTCATGCTGCCATCTGCATAGTTCCACATCTTTGATCAAGAAGCTTATCTCAAGCTTTCTGGATGCAGAGGGAACTATCAGGCTGGCAGCAGCAGAACACACAAACACCGGTTACAGTGTGCAAGCTAAACTTTTACCTAACAACAATCAAAACCACACTGACTACAGTGTGGCAACTAAATTTACCTGCCAAAACACACTATAAAACGTATCTTTCTGTAGTGCTACCCTCGTGAGGGACGCTGTATTTCTAGGTATCCCTAAGCTCTGCACAGTCAGGCAACATACCTTTTCCTCACTTTCATCCACAGTCAATGAACAGTCCATGAGCTTGGTTTCTGTTATTTTATTAGGGAATATAACTTGGATAGGGTAATAGGGATTATGGGGTGCCCAACTTGACTGAATCAATGTATGGGAACAGTTTCCTTATAATTTACATAAACTGATCCTGGACTGTTCTTTTCCTTGAAAGCTGTCTTTGCTGATCTGTAGCAACAGCCCCTTATGGGCAAAGGACTCGCAGCCCCCCCATCTGAAAATCAACTTGACTTCTAACTACATGCAGAGATGTCTCCTTTCCCCTGTAGAGCTGCTCCTAGCTCCACATCCTCAGACACTACCAACCCTCCTGGCTGCTCTGAAGATCTTCCAGGCCAAATGTAAAGTATTAAGCACAGTGCTGTCCTTTGAAAGCTTGCTACATGTGGCAGTCTCTCCCTTTGTAAATCCCTGAGTGTGCTGATGTACTCACTCTGCTCTCCTTGCTCCCATGCCTTGATCCTGTTCATGCCGTGCTCCTGATTGGATCCTCCTGTGCCAGCCTGAGCCCAGCCTGGAGGCCAGACCCCCCAGACCAAGGGGACCCCAGTTCACAGACAGACTCCTCAGCACTCCATCTTCCACCCGACTGTCCATTCGGCTTGACTATCCCATATTTATGAGCTGGTCCACTACTCTAGCAGGACCTCCAAACTTTGAATCGGTTAGACTCCCATAAACATGCAGATTAGGTCTCCACCTCCTCTACCTACTGGCTTCTGGAAGGTTCCCATAGTCCTAGATTTGCTCACACTATTCTACACTAAAGGGTGCTACATATTTAAACCATCATCTATCTAGGAGGGTGCTACACAAACTAAATTACATCCATATGCAAGAGGCCTAACAGAGGCACCCTACAGTATCTCACATAAGTGAGTACACCCCTCACAGTTTTGTAAATATTTTATTCTATCTTTTCATGTGACAACACTGAAGAAATGACACTTTGCTACAATGTGACGTAGTGAGTGTACAGCTTGTATAACTGTAAATTTGCTGTCCCCTCAAAATAACTCAACACACAGCCATTAATGTCTAAACCGCTGGCAACAAAAGTGAGTACACCTCTAAGAGAAATTGTCCTAATTGGGCCCAATTAGCCATTTTCCTTCCCCGGTGTCATGTGACTTGTTAGTGTTGCAAGGTCTTAGATGTGAATGGGGAGCAGGTGTGTTAAATTTAGTGTTATCGCTCTCTCTCATACTGGTCACTGGAAGTTCAACATGGCACCTCATGGCAAAGAATTCTGCGGATCTGAAAAAAAAAAAAATTGTTGCTCTACATAAAGATGTCCTAGGCTATAAGAAGATTGCCAAGACCCTGAAACTGAGCTGTAGCATGGTGGCCAAGACCCTGAAACTGAGCTGTAGCATGGTGGCCAAGACCATTCAGCATTTTAACAGGACAGGTTCCACCCAGGACAGGCCTCGCCATGGTCGACCAAAGAAGTTGAGTGCATGTGCTCCGCATCATATCCAGAGGTTGTCTTTGGGAAATAGACATATGAGTTCTGCCAGCATTTCTGCAGAGGTTGAAGGGGTGGGGGGGTCAGCCTGTCAGTGCTCAGACCATACGCCGCACACTGCATCAAATTGGTCTGCATGGCTGTTGTCCTAGAAGGAAGCCTCTTCTAAAGATGATGCACAAGAAAGCCTGCAAACAGTTTGCTGAAGACAAGCAGACTAAGGATATGGATTACTGGAACCATGTCCTGTGGTCTGATGAAACCAAGATAAACTTATTTGGTTCAGATGGTGTCAAGTGTGTGTGGCGGCAACCAGGTGAGGAGTACAAAGACAAGTGTGTCTTGCCTACAGTCCAGCATGGTGGTGGGAGTGTCATGGTCTGGGGCTACATGAGTGCTGCCTGCACTGGGGAGCTACAGTTCATCGAGTGAACCAGGAATGCCAACATGTACTGTGACATACTGAAGCAGAGCATGATCCCCTCCCTTCAGAGACTGGGCCACAGGGCAGTATTCCAACATGATAACGACCCCAAACACACCTCCTAGATGACCACTGCCTTGCTAAAGAAGCTGAGGGAAAAGGTGATGGACTGACCAAGCATGTCTCCAGACCTAAACCCGATTGAGCCTCTGTGGGGCATCCTCAAACGGAAGGTGGAGGAGCACAAGGTCTCTAACATCCACCAGCTCCATGATGTCTTCATGGAGGAGTGGAAGAGGACTCCAGTGACAAACTGTGCACCAAGCCAACTCTAGTACTTCCCCGAACACTGTAGGTGGCTCTGTCTCTCTCACTTGCAGTGAGATCGACCAGCGGGGGCATTGGCATCCAGGAACTAGTGAAAAATGTAGATCACAGAGTGTGCAACCTACCATGAACAGTCCCCCTTGCCAACCATGACCGCACTGTGCCCCAGGCAGCTGCATCTCCCTTGTCCCCAACTGCACTCAATGGGAGCCACTCAGGGGGTCAGATCTGTGGGAGGCAACGGGAGACATACTGACACTTGTACTTGTAAAAACAGAAGCCAGACTTCAGTGTTTGCAAGCGATACTGGTGAGTAGTGATCAGAAGGCCTGAGTGGAACATAGTTCCATCAAGTTCCTGCTGAGTAATGTTGGAAGCTCTGTAGCACTGTCCCATTGGGGTTGATTTACTAAAACTGGAGAGTGCAAAATCTGGTGCAGCTGTGTATGGTAACCAGCTTTTAACTTCAACTTGTTGCTAAAAAAAATGTTTTATTAACAAATATGTTTACAGTTCTAACCTTAAAAAAAAAAAAAATATTTGCTCTCAGGACGGAACACAAAAGTAACAGATGACATCTACAGAAAGTTTAATGACCTCGTCAAGAAGCAGGGGATGGATCTAGAAGACATCTATCCATTCCCAAAATACGGTGAGTGATTTAGTCACATTTATAATTGACACTTTGGTCCTTTTATTTAGGCTCTTGGGCCACCTTACATAGTTTAAAGCATGTTTTTGGCATGCCCATGACATGCGTTTTTTAAAAGAAAAATAACCTCAAATGTCAAATTGTTTTTTTTAATTATTTACAGGTTTCTGCGAGGTGGCCGATAAGTTCCACATTCTTAATGGTAAGGTTTTGTGATTTCTCTATGTGGTGTAAAATGTAAAAATGGACATTATTTTCATAATTAGATAAGTCCTTCCTTTGTATGTCCAGCTTGAGTGTTAGCATATAGAAATTGTATTTCCCTATTTAATGTGGAGGCATAGGGCTCAGCTCCAGCAGGGTCTGTATTGGTGCCTATCTGGCAGGGGTGATCTCCAGCAAGGTTATAATATCCTGAGCTCACATTTTTATCCAAGCCATTTATGTCACTAAGTGAAGCCACCTTATCTTCCTATGGAGGGTCCTGTTCAGTAAATTTATTATGGCATATCTGTTCCCTCAGTGGGCTAAAGCCTGCTGTCAGCTGGCGTCACAGAGGTGGTCAAGGCTCTGCAAGGATACCGACCGTATTATCAGGATCCGCCCAGAAGCCTGATCGGCAGCTGGCTCAGCCTCTCAGTGTGCCACTGGGAGCCTGAGCCAGCCATTCCTGCCACCTACACAGCCCAACACTCCAGTGAGCGCTGGAGGGGCAGAGCAGATAGCCAGAGACTGACAGTCAGAGTCACCCTGTAGACAGAAGACTGAGAACTGAGCAATCAGCAGAATTTGATTTCTCTGTTCTCGGTCTTAGAGACTGTGGGGGACAGATGCAGTATCAGAACAATGCTGTATTCACCTAGTTGAGTATGACTGTTTTTTTTTAATCCCGTACTTCTCTTTTGATAATCAAGAAAATAATAGCCCTCAATATTGGTATAAGTTGATGCAAAAATCTCCCTTCATTAGTAGTCAGTGGTAGGAATGTTAGCCCCCAGCAATGGTTGTCATTGGCAGGCTATAACCTTCCTGGCTATAAATATACTGCCCCCACTAGCATTGGAGGTCAGTGGCTGGCTGTAAGAAGATCTCCAGCATTGTTGTTCAGTGTTTGTTCCCCTGAATGCATGCTCCTGCACTGAGCGGTCTCTCCCAGTTGAGCCAGGACTATAATTCAACAGTGGCACTGGCCCTACTGTTTCTAAATATAAACCATCTGTCCCTAAAGACATGATATTGTGAGCCCTAAAATTCTGTCCCCACCCCCAGGAATAGTCTCACTATCTTCCATCTATGGTAGACCTGAATATGAATAATAATTTAGAAATAATCTTTTTTTTCAGAGGTCCCAAAATGACGTTCCTTGGAGGTACAGGGATTATGAAGGTGGAGTCCCCCAGACTGGACAAGCCACACACCTCAATACAAGCACAAATACATTATTATCACTATATATTATTATTCCATACAGCATAACATTTTTTTTAAAGTGGAACTATTTTTTCCTAGTTTTGGATAGATTGGGGAAGGTTTAGAACCTTTTCAGGTTTTTAATTGATCCATTAAGGAGATTAATTGACCACTGTCACTAGAACAGAAAGTTATGGGAAATTAAACTTTTACAGCTGTCACTAGGACAGGATCTGAGGGGATGTCTTTTAATGGGAGCACTGTTCCAATGACATCTGTCAGAGGTGAGGTCTCCCCTCACATCATGGAGAGTTATACTCACTTCCTGTCATGTTCAAAGAAAATCTTTCCAGTGGAGTTGCAGATTATTATTATACAGAATGTTTTATAGCACCATCAGTTTGCACAGCACTTTACAAAATAAAGCAAGACAATAAAGTTACAATACAGTTCAAGATAGAAGGGTTAGGAGGGTTCTGCTTATGAGAGCTTTCATTCCAAATGACTGGCAGAAACATTCAAGATGGATTAAAGGGGGATAGTCTCTATTGAGGTAGGCCAATATGGAGGTACCTGCAATAATCGAGGCAAGAGATAACAAGGGAGTAATTTATTAGCTTGGTTATTAGCTATTGGTTAAGATGGGGCAAATTTAGAAATGTTACGGAGGTGAAGGTGGCAAGATCTGAACAGTGATTGGATGTAAGCCTGAAAGAGGAGTTGAGAGGAAATCTCATGAGCTCAGTTTTGGAAAGACTGAGTTTGAATTAGTGATGTGACATCCATACTGATATGTCAGTTAGTAAATTAGTGACAGTCAATGAGACTGAAGGGTTGAGCTGAGGAGTAGAGAGCAAGATTTGGGTGTCATCAGCAGAGAGAAAGTATTAAAAGCCATGGGAGGCTATCAATTGACTATGGGAGGAGGTGTAGATAGGAAATTGAAGGGGTCTGAGAACAGAGCCTTGGGGGACCCCAATGGGAAAGAGATGAGACTGAGTTGTAGGTGACACTGAGATAGATAGGAGAACCAGGGAAGAGTAGAGTCTTGGAGGCCAAAAGGATTGCAGTTTTTGATGAGGAATGGGTGGTCAACTGTATCATAGGCAGCAGAAAGGTCTAATAGATTGTAATAAAAAAACCTGATGGTGATCCTAACATTTCCCCACTCTATCCAAATTGAAAAAAGCAAGTTTCAGCTAGAGTTCTGCTTAAATAGGTGCAAAGATCAAGTGCCTGAAACCCAACAATGAATCACAGATCATTTTTTACCTGTCAGACAACTAGTGAGATAGCTGTCGCTTTGGGTTATGTTATTAAGGTTACCCTGTCTAAATAATATATGTAAGGGCACACTTTAAAACAAGTTTAATGATGCTGACATTTTCTAAGTGTGTCAGATACTGTATCTGCTCCCCCACCCCATGCCTTGTATTTTGTTCCATCCACATCTACAGGTCTACCATATTTATACTGATGTTGCAGCTTTGGGAAGAACCACAGACCAGGTCCAGGTATCCGACACACCTAGACATGGCGGATACCAGTAGTGCCTGTAGCCCTTTAAGATTTTATTCGCTGCTCCCTGAAAAGATATTGTAGGTAATAACCATGTTTTACAGGGTTCTCCCAACAATTTTTAGACAGTAGACGGTCATTTTGTAGTTGTTTTACAGCAAAGTGCAGCTGTAAAACATTATACTTTGTTATTGTGATAATTGTAATAAATTACCACTTTCAAGCACTAAACAAAATTCTGGGTTCCCAATAAAAGCAAAAATGTTGCATTCTATTCATCAATACCGTTTTTATAACATGTTGCTTTGAAAAGTGCTCTACTCATAGCTATGATTCATGGTGGAGTGATCACCTTAGATGACAGTGCATTTTGTTTATTGTACCTCCTGTGTACACACATGAGCTCCAGAACTTTCCCCACCAAACCCCCACCCCCTCGGTCAAGCTCCATCCGAGCTGACCGCAGCCAGAATAGCCAGCAGCAAACACCTGTAAAGCCCAGCCTGGATCCTTCCCTACTAAACAAAACAAGCTCAACGGAGAGGCCCAGACCTTCATCCCGAAGTTTCCCTTTAAATCGAGCCTGTAAAGCCTCCCCCTTCTTCATTTCTCTGCAGGCACTTAGCTTTCATAATATGGGATGGAATTTTTTCAGCGCACGCTGAGAATCACAGCTTATGTAAAGCTGAATGTAAACAGCCAGCATAATTTTGTTGGAGTTCAGATGCAGGGCAGTATTACACAGGAGGCCCACCATTGTATCCGACAGCTGGTCTCATTTATCAACTCAAAAGAACTAAATGGTACCCATAGCTAACCATTTTACCATTGGGGTTGAGGAAAATGATATGTAGACACTGACTGGATGGAGATCATTTGTATTGACACTGTGAGAACTTGCTGTAGGATGTGCCAGAAAAAAAAGTGACTGAACACTCGGGGTTACATACATTAAAGATTTAGGCTGAAAAAGACACTCAGACATTAAGTTCATTCCATGGGTTAGGTTAGGATTAGGATCAAGGTTTACTGCGTAAAAGCCTAAGGCAGCCCTTACATTATGCATCATTTTTTTCTTCAACCAAAACAAAAACGCCTTGATTCCCTCATCCACACATATGATGTGGATGGGGGAATCCCTCCGGCTGCAGCATTGTATTCTGACAGTGAGGAACCTTCCCAGCCATTAGAATACAGTGATAAGTGTTGCCAGCTATAGCCAGCGGCACTGATCGTTCAGGAACTCAGACTGCTCGTACAAAAGTCAATCGATAGGCCAAGTTGTGTACAACCAACCTGCTCATACCTAGATCGAAATTCAGTTGGTCCCTGCTGAACTTCAATCCATGTATGGCTGGATTAACTCTTTTCAAACTTTCTATTTTAGTTTTGAGTGGGGATAGATTAGAATGTCTGTCAGATTATGTTGTCACCTTAGCACCTTTTTACATTTACAATCCCTGATGAAGGTGGCTCCTCAATCTCGAAACGCACTTACCTAATATAACTAATAGAATTGTTCTGGACTAATACATCTTGACTGGCACTCCCCGTCTTATTCTTTTACCACGTTATTACAAAAACCTAACTGAGGCTTCTTTGAAGCTATGCAACAACCTACCCAACCAGGTCTCAATCAGTACTAAATGATTCAGGGTTCCTCAACCCCACCATTCACTAAATACCTGACAGAGGTTCTACTCCTTTCCCCACTCTGATGAAAAAAAAGTCCAACTCCAGTAAACACTTTTTTTTTTGATACTCAGTAGTGATTGCGGGTAACAAGTCTGGGACATGGATGATAACCGGTTTACATGATCTTGGCACTGAAATAATAATTTGATGATCCGCTGCAACTGGTGATACATAAGGGAACCTGTCATAAGAGAAATATGTAGGCTTCTATAGCCAAATCTCCTACTCAGGTACCTGTCTGTGAAATACTTTCTGAGTCGCTGGCCTGGAACAGCATGCTTACTTCTAGTTCAGTGACTCAGTGTTAAAGCCAGAAGATCAGCATGTCAGGTAGACTACTAGCATTTTGCAGAAGGAGAGGTCAGTAAATGTTGGCTCCTATTTTACCATTACCCAGGGTTCTTTTAGCAAGCAATCTCGGGTATCAAAATTTAAAAGGGGGCTTCTATTCCAGGAAACAGTGATGAATTCCTAAAGCCCAATTCTGGACCCATCCTCCTGGCCCTCAGTCACCTATGCCTGCCTGGGTGTAGGTTTTGCCTTGTTTTTTTTTTTCCACAATACTTACCCTTTTCAGGAGGTCTTCAGTCTACTCAAATAATGTTTGGGGTCCTCTTCTGCTTCAAAAATTCTCTTTTGCTCAGCAGTCCTTGATGCTGCAGAAAGCAGGGTTGATGAGATGAGAGTGATGAGATGCCACTCTGCATCATTGTATGTAAATACAGGGTGCTATGATTACACCCTCTTAGAGCAGGTCCATGAATCCCTGTACTCACAGTATGTTTTCAGTCTTCAGTGTACTGCTGGTGTCAGGGCTCCGGGAATGACCAGAGGTGTGTGGACCGACACAGGGAAACACAGACTTCAGGTATAGGGTGTAAACAAGATAATTTATTTAGGACAACACAAACATAAATGCAGTGAAACAAACCAAACCCAAAACTAACACAAATACATATAACAAGGTGAAACAAACCCAAACCTAAACTGATACATATATATGTATATGGAGCACAACGTAGTCATGCGGGCCGGGTCGGTAGCTAACGGGCAAACAGGGTACCAGGAGCGAGTGGAAGAGTGGTCAGGAATTGCCGAGGTCAGGACAGGCGGAGTTCGTTCAGAGTCAGGATCAAAGCAGGATCAGGCAGGAAGCAGACGGGGTACAGGGGCTTGTGGGATACATACACCAAGGCACTGATCACAGGCCTGGTCCTGCTTAAATACACCTCCTGCAATCAGCCTCAGGTGATGGCCTGATTGCAGGAGAGAGATTATGGCTGCTGAAAGCACCCGCTGGCCAGTCATGGTACTGCAGCCCACAAGGCAGGTGAGTCCCACCACCATTGGCGAGTCCATTCCTGACAGCTGGGCATCTTTTAAACTGAAAAGACTGAGGGCATCAAGTGGTGAAAAGCTATAATTGTGGAGGACAATACAGGGAAAAGGGCGAGGACACAGGGGCCCTATGATCCCCTAATCCCCGGGGGCCCCATGAGTTGTCAGTCCTCCCCTGCTTGGATACATATATAATTTTATACTATAGCAATCTTTACCAAGTGTTTCTGGATAGGAATACATAACCTGATCACATTTTCTTGTTCTGTGCTGAGAATAAAAGAGGAGGTCTTGAATCAAGGAACAAACTCCCCTGCATTTTTTCAGCATCAGAATGTTCCTATTGGTTCATAGAAGCCTTTATTTGTTCTGAATTCAAAACTGTTCCACTGTGAAATGCTAGGAGGAGGAAGAATGGTCCAACAGAACCACTATGCTTTTAAAAATCTTTTGCATGTTTGTGAATACGAGAGCCATGGTAACCCAAAAACCCGAAAAACAGAGCGATCAATTTAACTGCCAAGAGATTTTGTTCGTTATATTTGTTATTTTTGATGGTTTGAGAAATGAGACCACTTGTAAATTTGAAGAATGTTCATTTGCTCCACTGCATAAAAACGTGGTTTATGTTGCTGAGGCTTGACCCTTATGACTAAGATTTTGGTACCCCATGTTTCCCTGTACAATGGGATTAACTCCTGGAATGCACTGCAGTGGGGTGTCAAGGTGAAGGATACCTATTGCTATGGCAACTGATATTGCAATAACCCAGCATGCTTGGCTCTTATTAAAATGGATTATTCCTATGTCGTGCTGAGCACCTGACCTGACCCAGTAATAGGACTGGGGATAAGTCCCATGTTTTATAGGATGTGGAAAATTCTGTATAAAGCAGATTATTTTACTTGTTTATGTGATGTGGGGTAAGGTTCTCAAGTAACATGGTTGGAAGGAATGCATTTCTTCTACTTTTGAGGTCACCCATGTTAAAACTGTATCTTGCCCTGCATGTCTACGTGGAAGTACAATTAAAGTACTAATCCATCAAAAGCATGCATTCCGGTTATTGCTGGATGTAGACTGGCCAAGTTACCCACTGACTTATTTCATTTAGTTCAGCTCCCCTGCTCTGCCTTTATGTTATAGAATCCCACCCCTTTTGCTTTTTTCTTCAAATTAAATAAAAGAGTAAATTCCCAATTAAAAGTCAGCATAAAAGTGATATTTCAGTTGATACTGGAAAGTTCAGCAGGCTGATGGTCCAAGCAGGCACAGAAAACAGATCTTAAACAAAGTCTAGGTTCCAGACAGGTATAGTAAATGGAGCAATGAATATCAATAGCAGAGATAACATGCCAATGATCAGAATAAGCATAGACACCCTGAGTACAAACACCATCCAAACAATTCACAGGAATAATCCAAAAGCAAAGTCTGTCAGAGAGAGGTCAGTCACATGGACTTTTTATCCAGGGCATAATCAAACAGAATAACCCATTGATTAGGCACAGGCTAAATGTCCAGCAGTCTATTCAAGCCCTTGCCTGATTAAGGTAGGTGTGTGCTGTAGTGTTTAGTAGCAACCAAGAGATGGCAAAGGTTTGAAGTTGATTGTTAAGCTGGGTATACACATACAGAAAGTTGGCTGGTTCAGCAGGAACCAGCTGAATTTTCTGATGTGTATATCACTGTCTGACAGAAGCTGGTTGTTAGACTGGCTTCTGTTGAACAAACTGTCTTGCTGAAAAAGTAGCATTTGATCAGCGCTTGCAGCCAATGGCTGCAACCCCAATATATTTATTCTAGTGGGAGGGTGTCCCCCCTGTCAGAATACAAAGACACTGCGGGAGAAATCCCTGCATTAACACCAGGGTTTTTCTTCGTTCAACCCGCTGTTAGAATGAAAATAAAACCCATCAATGTGTATACCCTGCTTTACATATTAGAGTGACTTCATGTTAGAACAGAATGAATCACATTGTTTATGGACAGAGCAGGTGTGTAGACCCAAGAACTAAATAAAGACATTTCAAAATAAAGTCCTAATAAGAACTGTCAAAACTACCAAAAACCCTTTAATATTTCAGTCTTTTTTTTTTAGACAGTCTATTTCTCAACAGCAACCAATCGCTGCATTTAAAAGATTGGTAAGCTGCAATGTAAACATGTTTTGGTTTTATTACCATTTTAAGCCATGGGAATCTGAAATATTGTATATGGATTTTTAATATTGTTTTTGGTCTGCACTTTTTTTTCCTTTGTATCCTTACCATCTGTTGTTAAAAAAACTTCAATAAGTCAGACTAAGGGTCCTTTCACGTGGGGCGGACCAGTTTAGCGGATCCGCTTGCTCAATGGGGGATCTCTCCGCTGATCCCCAATGAGCAAGTGGATGACAGCTTTGTGGCTGCTTCGCTGCTGCAGAGCAGACACAGAGCAGCTTGTTCTCCTCAATTGGCGGTCAGATGAAAAACAGACCACCTGTCAATTTTCATCCGATCCAATAGACGGAAGGGGAATTGGATCAGACACTTTTGATTACTGTCAGACACCGAACTTACACAAATGAAATGCCAGCATCTCAAGCCTGAGCTGACCTTGGATGATGTGTGAATGAAGATGTATATTCACTAATCTGGATAAAAAGAGGAAGACATTGTCAGTGGAGTATTGTGATCTCCGTGAAAAGTAGTAAATACCTGAATGTGGGATGCTTATGCATTACTTAGGATGCATACACAAATATACACTGATCAGCCATAACATTGTGATCACTCACCATAACCCCTCAAGGTATGGACTCCACTAGACCTCTGAAGGTATGCTGTAGTATCTAGCACCAAGCCATCAGTAGCAGATCCTTTAAGTCCTATAAATTTCAAGGTGGAGCTTCCATGGATTAGACAATTGAATTGAGATCTGGGAGAATTTGGAGTCAACACTTCAAACTCTTTGTTGTGTTCCTCAAAACTATTCTTGAATTCATCAGACCAGGCCACCTTCTTCAATGCCATTGTTTTGTGGTCTTGTTCTGATGCTCACATGCCCATTGTAGGCGGTTTTGGCTGCACATGGGTCAGCATGGGCACCCTGATCGGTGTGCGGCTACGCAGCCCCATATGCAACAATCTGTGATGCACTGTATGTTCTGACACCTTTCTATTGGAACCAGCATTACTTTTTTCAGCAATATGAACTACAGGAGTTCTTCTAATGGATTGGACTACACAGGCCAGCCTCCACTCCCCATGTACATCAATGAGTCTTGGCCATCCATGACCCTCTCACCGGTTTGCTGCTTTTCCTTCAGTGGACTACATAGGTCTTGACCACTGCAGACTGACAACATCCCACTAGAACTGCAGTTTTGGAGATGCTCTGACCCAGGCATCTAACCAACACAATTTGGCCCTTATCAAAGTTGTGCAAAACCTTATGAATGCCCAGTTTTCTCTGCTTTTAACACAACGTCAGGGACAACATAATCACTTGCTGCCTAATATATCCCACCCACTTCCAGGTGCCATTATAAACAAGAATATCAGTGTTGTTCATTGTAACTGTCAATGGTTATAATGTTGTCTCCTCAGTGTATATTTATACCATATATTGAGCATTTATTTCTCTTGCAGTCAGCAGCTGGTTTGAAATTTCAGCCATGCACAAAGACAGAGGCAGCTGTCAAGCAGGCAGCCGGGTGAATCCCAACAATACTGTTGGGATCCTTCAAGATCCTGGAGTGGCTTTGGTATGCCAGCTGAGAGTGGGCAATAGCCAGTCTCAGCTGACATCAAGTCACATGAGAGCAAAAGTAAGTGCACTCCTGTGACCCCCCCCCCCCCAAAGAGAAGTTTGGCCATACTTATCTTAATTTATCTCAGTCTTTGAGACAAATGGGTCGATTTACTAAATGTTCCTTGCACCTGATTGAGTATGCTTTGCAAAGTAAAATTTCTCTTGTAAAGTGAACAGCCCAGTTTCCTTTAGTAAATTATCCTACAGGTACTATATGTAACAGTGGGGACCCACTAAGATGAGAAACAAGTGAGGACCACCCCACCAAATGCCCTCAAATATTTCAGCCTACCTTTGTTTGAATACAATGCATGGCCAGTAAGTTGATACATGATCCTCTATGCAGGGAAAATGGATCAATACAAATCTGCCCCTAAAAATAAAACCATTTTATGACCTGTGAATGAAGCCAAAATTTCAGACACTGCTCCTTATCCAAACTGTCTTTTCCCTGCAAAATCCCACTTTGCATAAGTTTCCCCACTTCTTAGACACAGAAGGTGTAATTTTATAACACTGGTCTGTTATTACATAAATATGTGTTGTTGCATAATGTGCATATCATGTATGCATGAAGATGATTATATAATGTTATGTTTTTGAAATGTGCTTAGAGAAGCAAGCTACAGCAGATGCAGGAATGTGCCAGTGGCAGGAAAATATATACTCATTAATGCTTGCAGACAGAGGACATGTCCAACGATGCCAATTCCTTCCGGGAGAGACCGTTGGAAATGTCTGATTGAATTATAACCACACAGCTCAGTATGCACATGACTCTATGAGCACTGAGGCAGAAGAAAAGGATTGGTCTGCACCATCCAACTGCATGAAATTTTTCATACAAACTGTATAAGTGGCTGCCATTTTATACTGTATATACACTATATTGCCAAAAGTATTGAGATACCCCTCCAAATCATTGGATTCAGGTGTTCCAAATACCTCCATGGCCACAGGTGTATAAAATCAAGCACCTAGACATACAGACTACTTCTACAAACATTTGTGAAATAATGAGTCGAACTCAGGAGCTCAGTGGATTCAAGCATGGTACCGTAATAGGTTACCACCTGTGCAATAAGTCCATCCATGAAAGTTCCTTGCTACTAAATATTCCATAGTCAACGGTTAGAGGTATTATAACAAAGTGGAAGTTACTGGGAACAACAGCAACTTGGCCACGAAGAGGTAGGCCTTATAAAATGACAGAGCGGGGTCAGCGCATGCTGAAGCATGCACAGTGTGCAGAAGTCACCAGCTGTCTGTACAGTCAATAGCCAAAGACCTCCAAACTTCGTGTGGCCTTCAGATCAGCACAACAGTGCATAGAGAGCATCATGGAATGGGTTTTCATGGCCAAGCAGTTGCATCCAAGCCTTACATGACCAAGTGCAATGCAAATCATCAGATGCAGTGGTGTAAAGCACGCCGCCATTGGACTCTAGAGCAGTGGAGACGTGTTCTCTGGAGTGACGAATCACACTGTCTGGCAATCTGATGGATGTGTCTGGGTTTTGCGGTTGCCAGGAGAATGGTACTTTCCTGACTGCATTATGCCAAGTGTAAAGTTTGGTGGAGGGGGGATTATGGTGTGGGGTTGTTTTCCAGGGGTTGGGCTTGGCCCCTTATATCCAGTGAAGGGAACTCTTAAGCCGTTAGCATACCAAGACATTTTGGACAATTTCATGCTCCCAACTTTGTGGGAACAATTTAGGGATGGCCTCTTCCTTTTCCAACATGACTGCGCACCACTGCACAAAGCAAGGTCTATAAAGACATGGATGAGCGAGTTTGGGGTGGAGGAACTTGACTGACCTGCACCAAGTCCTGACCTCAAGCCGATAGAACACCTTTGGGATGGATTAGAGCGGAGACTGTGAGCCAGGCCTTCTCGTCCGATATCAGTGCCTGACCTCACAAATGTACTTGTGGAACAATGGCCAAACATTCCCATAGACACACTCCTAAACCTTATGGACAGCCTTCCCAGAAGAGTTGAAGCTTTTATAGCTGCAAAGGGTGGGCCAATTCATTATTGAACCATACGGACTAAGAATGGGATGCCATTAAAGTTCATGCACATGTAAGGGCAGGCACCCCAATACAGTGTGTATGTACTGTATATATATATATATTATATTATATACACACACACATACATACTGTACACACACACAGTATCTCACAGAAGTGAGTACACCCCTCACATTTTTGTAAACATTTTATTATGTCTTTTCATGTGACAGCACTGAAGAGATGACACTTTGCTACAATGTAAAGTAGTGAGTGTACAGCTTCTAAAACAGTGTAAATTTGTTGTCCCCTCAAAATAACTCAACACACAGCCATTAATGTCTAAACCACTGGCAGCAAAAGTGAGTACACCGCTAAGTAAAAATGTCCAAATTGGGCTCAAAGTGTCAATATTTTGTGTGGCCACCATTATTTACCAGCACTGCCTTAACCCTCTTGGACATGGAGTTCACCAGAGCTTCACGGGTTACCCCTGGAGTCCTCTTCCACTCCTCTATGATGACATCATGGAGCTGGTGGATGTTAGAGACCTTGCGCTCCTCCACCTTCCGTTTGCGGATGCCCCACAGATGCTCAATAGGTCTGCAGGCATGCTTGGCCAGTTCATCACCTTTACCCTCAGCTTCTTTACCAAGGCAGTGGTCATCTTGGAGGTGCTTCAGTATGTCACAGTACATGTTGGCATTCATGGTTCCCTCAATGAACTGTAGCTCTCCAGTGCCGGAAGCACTCATGTAGCCCCAGATCATGACACTCCCACCACCATGCTGGACTGTAGGCAAGACACACTTGTCTTTGTACTCCTCACCTGGTTGTCGCCACACACGCTTAACACCACATAAACCAAATAATTTTATCTTGGTGTCATCAGACCACAGGACATAGTTCCAGTAATCCATGTCCTTAGTCTGCTTGTTTTCAGCAAACTGTTTGCGGGCTTTCTTGTGCATCATCTTTAGAAGAGACTTCCTTCTGGAATGACAGTCATGCAGACCAATTTGATGCAATGTGCAGCGAATGGTCTAAGCACTGACAGGCTGACCCCCCACCCCTTCAACCTCTTCAGCAATGCTGGAAGCACTCATACGTCTATTTCACAAAGACAACCTCTGGATATGACGCTGAGCACGTGCACTCAACTTCTTTGGTTGACCATAGCAAGGCCTGTTCTGAGTGGAACCTGTCCTGTTAAACCGCTGTATGGTCTTGACCACCATGCTGCAGCTCAGTTTCTGGGTCTTGGCAATCTTCTATTAGCTTAGGCCATCTTTATGTAGAGCAACAATTCTTTTTTTCAGATCCTCATAGAGTTCTTTGCCATGAGGTGCCATGTTGAACTTCCAGTGACCAGTATGAGAGAGTGCAGAGCGATAACACCAAATTTAACACACCCACTCCCCATTTACACCTGAGACCTTGTAATAACGAGTCACATGACACCGGGGAGGGAACATGGCTAATTGGGCCCAATTTGGACATTTTCACTTAGGGGTGTACTCACTTTTGTTGCCAGTGGTTTAGACATTAATGGCTGTGTGTTGAGTTATTTTGAGGGGACAGCAAATTTACACTGTTATACAAGCTGTACACTCACTACTTTACATTGTAGCAAAGTGTAATTTCTTCAGTGTTGTCACATGAAAAAGATAGAATAAAATATTTACAAAAATATGAGGGGTGGACTCACTTCTGTGAGATACCGTAAATATACACATATACACACACACCACACACTGATCGTCCATAACTTTATACCCACCCATCTAATATTAAGTAGGTCCCCTTTTGCTGCTGAAACAGCCCTGACCTGTCAAGGCATGGATAGGAGAGAGAGAGAAGAGAGAGAGATACTAGAAAAAAAAATATATCAAATTAACAAAAATTTGATTTGCTTGTATGGCCAAAGAATAATATATATTACATATAAAACATATAAAAATTCATATAAATTCAGTGCTGGGGCAAGGTTACCTGGAACCCAATGCAAAGATGCCAAACTGTGCCTCCAAAATTTTGAGTTGTCACCAAAACAGGAATACAGTGGAAATCTGAAATCTTACAAAAGGGGAAACTAATTCTGGTGACAACCAGGGATTCCCTCACTTTGTATGGATTTCCTCTCACTTCTTGTTTTGGCTACGGAACAGGAAGTGAAATCTCCCCAATGGGATAGAAACTTTATACCCACCCATCTAATATTAAGTAGGTCCCCTTTTGCTGCCGAAACAGCCCTGACCTGTCGAGGCATGGACCCCAATAGACCTCTGAAGGTATGCAACACCAAGCCGGCAGTAGCAGATCCTTTATGTGAAAGTTGCA
The DNA here is from genome assembly GCF_062004578.1 of Staurois parvus. Classification (NCBI taxonomy): domain Eukaryota; kingdom Metazoa; phylum Chordata; class Amphibia; order Anura; family Ranidae; genus Staurois; species Staurois parvus. The sequence continues at coordinate 10,591,182 of NW_028317950.1, read as the reverse complement.
AGGTGGGACCTCCATGGATTGGACTTGTTTTTCCAGCACATCTCACAGCTGCTTGATTGGACTGAGATCTGGAGAATTTGGAGGCCAAGTCAACATCTCAAACTCATTGTTCCTCAAACCATTCTTGAGCCCTTTTTCCTACTGAAAGAGGCCACATCTATCAGGGAATAACTCCCATACTGCATCCTGTTGTCATTTCTTCCCCGGCTAAACGATTCACACACAGCCATCCACATGATGTAAAAAAAAAAAAATGTGATTCATCAGACCAGACGACCTTTTTCCATTGCTCTATGGTTCAGTTCTGATGCTCACGTGCCCATTATAGGTGCTTTTGGCTGTGAACATGGGAGAGCACAGGCACCCTGACCAGGCTGCAGCTCCGCAGCCCCACATACAACACAAACTTCTGAGTAACAGGTTTACGTGCTGCCTAATATATCCCGCTGACTTTCAGATGCCATTGTAACCAGATAATCAAGGTTGTTCAATTAGCCAGTCAGTGGTCATAATGTCATGGTTCCACATATGCCTTGATATCAGCCTTCTGTAGTCCTCTGCACATCAGGACTTAGACAACAAAGGTCAGCTCAGTAATTTTAGCAAATGCTGTCAGTCTGGCCCAGGAAACATGTCTACAGGTTGGAAAAGCAGAAGGATAACCTCATCAGTGTCATGTTTTACTTTATTATCCAATTGAAGGCTTGGACCGGCCCTGAACTAGGCTGCATCAGGGGCGGACTGACCATTTGGAAACTCGGGCACTGCCCAAGGGCCCGGGGTCAGTAGGGGGCCCCGTGAGATGCCCCTGGTACCTTTTTCATAGACTTTTTTGAGTTTGGGCAAGGACACAGGGGCCCCATGATCCCCTATTGCCCGGGGGCCCCATGAGTTGTCAGTCCGCCCCTGGGCTGCATTACATAATTGCAGTATTATCCAAGAGTTGTCCAGTCCTGGCTAGCCAAAGATGCCTGGATCCCAGAGTTAGAGCCCATCAGCAGGCAGTTTTCATACATTGACTTAGCTGTTAGCGCAGAGTTCTGCTTTAAAAACAAAGTTGAAGGAGAGAGGAGGAGGGGAGAGAGAAGACGAGAGAGAGAGAGAGAGAAGACGAGAGAGAGAGAGAGAGAGAGAAGGCGAGAGAGAGAGAGAGCGAGAGAGAGAGCGAGAGAGAGAGAGAGATAATGGGAGGGAGAGAGAGAGAATGGGAGGGAGAGAGAGGATGAGAGAGAGAGAGAATGAGAGAGCAAGATGGAGAAAATGAGAGAGAGAGAATGCGAGAGAGAGCATGAGAAAGAGGGGGGGAGGGATAGAGAGAGAGTGGGGGGAGAAGGGGAGAGGGAAAGAGAGAAGGAGAGAGAGGGAGAAGGAGAGAGAGAGGAGAGAGAGAGAATGAGAGAGATGAGAGGGAGAGAGAATGAGAGAGAGAGGAGGGGAGAGAGAGAAGGAGAGGGAGAAGGAAAGAGAGAGAGGGGGGGAGAGAGGGGGGAGAGAGAAAGAAGGGGGAGAGAGAAATAAGAGAGAGAGAGAGAGAGAGAGAGAAAAGAGTGATACTAGAAAAAAAATACATCAAATTAACAAAAATTTGATTTGCTTGTATGGTCAAAGAAGTATACATATTACATATAAAACATATAAGAATTCATAAAAATTCAGCGCTGGGGCAAGGTTACCTGGAACCCAATGCAAAGATGCCAAACTGTGCCTCCAAAATTTTGAGTTGTCACCAAAACAGGAATACAGGGGAAATCTGAAATCTTCCAAAAAGGGAAACTAAGTCTGGTGACAACCAGGGATTCCCTCACTTTGGATGGATTTCCTCTCACTTCTTGTTTTGGCTACGGAACAGGAAGTGAAGGGAAATCTCCCCAAAGAGATAGAAATGTCAAAAAAATAGAAAAAAGAAAAAAAAAAGAAAAAAGGGAGCTATAACTCTCCTTTCACTATCCCAAATTATGATCACAGGCACTTCCTTTGCTGGTCACAGGCACCAGGATCTTTATCCTATAATGTGATAGTATGCATAACATATTATGGCAGACTTTCCTGTCAAATGATCCCCTCCTGCGCTGTGCTGTCAATGCTCCCACTGCTCACAGGTACTTCCATCTTCTCCCAATCTTCCCTCCAGATTCATTATGTTCGGTTGTTTGAGTGGCTGGGTCCCAATGACATCACTCCTGAGTATGCGCCTGGGAATCACATGATCACGGCAGATAGGGGTGCAATGAATGTACAATGAGCTGTGCATGCGTGGCTCAGTGTACATTACCATTGACAAGTTCTTCTGTTATACAAACCCTACCTGTCAGCAAATTTTTTTTTTGTGAGTTCAATTTCGCCACAATGGTTCCGCACTGTATCCAAAACTAAATACAAGGTTTTGGCTTTCAACACACATTTATTTAAAAGGAGATAACATTTTAGAGCTAGAACACGCTAATCTTGCTTCATTAGTGATAGGTATGCTTATAAGCTGAGTTTTACACCCACACGCTAATACCTGCATTAAATGTCAGTACATTGTTTGCAGAATAATACACAAGTCTTTCCTTCATTATTCACATACCTTGCCCAGTAAGGGCTCCACTATACATACAAGTATCTAATTTTGTTCTGTGGTTATTGAATTGTGTTCAAAGAACATTACAACAAAAGACAGCGGCTGGAGGCTCAGGCGTCCCGGACATTGCAGTGCCCCAAGGCACAGTCACATCGGTTGTTTATAGAAAATTACAACGTATGGGGATTCTACGCCTTCTCTGTCAATGTGATGCACAGCTGGAAGAGGGCAGAAAAACTGATGACACTTTATTACCCCTCCATCTCCCCATCCCAGCTTCCTCCCCTGATCGCTGGGTACATTCCATAACATTCTCCGTAGGGGGCATGCAGGGGCCGGTGTTCAGACTTGCCAGCACCAGTCCCTGTGGTCATGTGGCATGCTCCCAGCTGTGGGCTTGTCCAGCCAGTCTGTATAAAAGTCACAGCAACCCTGTATCCTCATTACTAACATCAGAAGAGACAGGAGAAGCCTTTGGGACCAATCCAGGACCATGAAGGGACTCATACTCAGCTTAGCCCTCACCACTCTGTATGTCCTGTACGTACAGGCTGATGTCCCCCTCCAGCCGGACTTCCAAGATAACAAAGTAAGTGCTACAACTTTCCAACACATATACCCAGAGCAGCTGAAACATCTTTAAAGGGTTGCTCCACCCAAAACAGATTATTTAGATATGAATGGAGCCAGATGAAATGACTGCTCTAATGAGTTCTCAGGTCTGTCAGGGACTCCAGTGGTTAATCTCCCTGAGTTCCTGGCTCTACCCTCTAGCCCTTGACTTTCCCCTTCTGTGTCCATGCTAACACAAAAAACATACAGAGCATCCAAAAGTCCAACCAGACCCCCAAAGTTTAAAGTTAATGCTTTGCATTTAGTCTTGCTCCTCTTGTCCCTGCATGAAATCTCAATCTTCTTGTGCAGTGTAGGTTATGTTATACAAAAGGTTAACTCCATCCAAAATAAATAATTCAGTTTTTAGTGGGGAACATCTCTGATCATGAAGGTGTCACTTTCACAAAGTTGGACTTGCCAATTATGTATTCTATGCTAAAGCCATTCTAGTAGGGAAGGGTGTTATCAGCAATCAGTTTGGTAATGTTTGCAGCTGGTGGACAGTATTGGAAATCTGGCTGGGATATCTTGAGCCTTCATAAATGATTAGTTCTGGGTTGAGTTTCGACAGGGTAAGTCTCCTTTGTGTTGGCAAAAACAAGTGGATTGGGCTGGGAGCTCCAGTGTGGGCATGCCTTTAAAATTAATATATGAAGATGGTAGGTTATTTAACCTAATAAACCAAAGTTTACCAGTTTACTGTTCTTCAGACTTTAGGGGGGCCGGATTGTGGCCAGCTGGGGTACAAAATGTCCCGAGCCCAGCATCATTGAGAATAAACATAGCCTCAGGGTTGGTGGTCAATAGAAGGAGTAGTGTCCCATCACTGGTATTGGTGGCAGGAATAGTACACCAGAATTGGTATCAGTGAAAGAAATAGTGCCTTATTGTTGGTATCAATGGGAGGAATAGTGCCTCATATTATTGGGGGGGGGGGTAGACTGTCACTCCAATAGCTAGATAAGGGCTAGAAAAGGGCTGCAGTTTGGATACCCCTGATACAAAGGATTGCAGCCCTTTTGCTAAAATTACAGACATAGAAATACAGTAGTTAATCAGTAGTTGTGTAGTACAACCCACATAAGTTCACGTTGCTGTCAAGCTCTCTCATGTTCACCTCTGCTTTACTGTTGGGAGGTGCTCTTTGGCCCACAGAGTATCTGGCAAGTCTATGACTTTGCATAGTAACCAACATTTTTACAGGATTAACTTTTTTTTCAAAAGGTAAGTAACCCACCCTACATGCCTCCACAATGACCCTGGAGCAATAAGTTGAAATAATTACAGATCTCAGATTGCAACATGTCCCACTTTATGTTTCTGTGGTCTACCAATGTCTGGGTGGTGTTTGTAGCCTCTGGGGCTCAGTGCGTGGAGATGGACAGTCTATGAACCTCCATGGGTGGCGCTGGCATGGCCCATGCATGGTGGTGCACAGATGCCTGCTGTTGAGAGTCTGTAAATGCAGTCCAAATAGAGTCTGTGGCAGCATGCAGTTCGAAAAGCTATATCCTCTAGTTCTAGAAAGTGTTCCTTGTGCTTCTATCTGTTGACAGGTGTGTTGGTCAATCATGGGCAGAAGCAAACTGCACTTTCCATCAAGGCAATGTATGAGGCCTTCATAGAGGAGAGAATGAAGCAGATTTGCCCTCCCTCCCCTTAATGTGACTAGGACAAATAGGAAGGTGAATGCGGTATGAAGTATGAGAGGCCATATGGTCCACCTACACCTATGGATGCAGAAATTGCTGCCTACCCTTTAATAGGCTCTGTCCTTGGAATTTATGGACGGTTGGCAACTAGACATGTAGAATACACATATATAATTTATGACCCCTATTTCCCTCAGCTGTCACAGAGAGCTGAAGGAAAATCTTCCCAATGGGGTCACAAACTTGGCCTGGGAAGGCTTTAACCAAACATGGAACAAGTTCTCAAAATCAGGGATCAGACTGGTTTCTCTAGGCTGCTACCCAATATTTGCTCTACTCTTCTTTGCCCTGGTACTGGTTAGTTAGCCTGTGTCTTTTTGCTTTCTTTTGGCTGTAGATTATAGGACAGTGGTATGGCATCGGAGTGGCTTCCAACTCTGCCTGGTTCAAGGATAAGAAGCAGTTCTTGAAGATGTGCACCACTGTTATTACTCCCACTGCTGATGGGAACCTTGACGTTGTGGCCACCTATCCTAAGTAAGTGATCTATCTGTTGGTCAGGGAAGGGAGGGAATTGTGGAGATTATGCAAAAAGTAAATGTTCCCTTTAACAATAATCCCTTTGTCAGCCACAATACTTACTGGTAAAGCTATGGGAAAATAAGAAGCTTGTGATGAAAAAAAAAAATGGGGGTCATTGTTGCTGACCTACAAATTCTAGCTCCCTGCTAGCATTATATGTTTTGAATTGTTGGCCTGGAACAAGCATGCAGTAGATGCTCTGGATCAGAAAAGTTTGAAACAAATGATTCCACCAGGCAAATAGCATTTTCAGAAGGTGATCAGCAGTGGCAGTCCCTGTATTTCTGTCTTGCTGGGTTTTATTTAAAGAAGAGCTATAGGCAAATTTTTTTCTTCCATTTTGGATAAAGCAAAGGAGGATTATAACCCCTGTACGGTTTATTTTTGCCCACTTTGTCCCAATGGGGAGATTTACTTTCACTTCCTGTTCCTAAACAGGAAGCGAGAGGAAATCCCTGCAAAATAAGGAAATCTCTTGGGGACCCCCAAGTCACCAGAACTAGTGTCCCAATTGAAAGATGTTCTCTCTTTTGCTTTTCTGGGGACAACCCATAATTTGGGATTTTATTTTACTTTCAATGATAAAGGGATGATGGTTTAACACCAGATCATGTTTGGTTCTGTTTCAGGCAAGACCGATGTGAAAAGAAGAGCATGACCTACATCAAAACTGAACAGCCTGGCCGTTTCTTGTCCAAGAGCCCACGTAAGTTAATGCCACAGATGCTATTCATTCCATTAAAATGAAAATTGATACCTACTTTGTAGAAACTGGACATCTGCTTTGCTGCATGCAAACAAGATACTTAACTTCTGTTCTCTCTAAGGATACGGCAGTGATCACGTCATCTCAGTGATTGAGACCAACTACAATGAATACACCCTGATGCACACTCTGAAGACCAAGGGTAGTGAGGTCAACACCGTTGTGTCTCTGTTTGGTAAGTACTTATTCACACCTTAACCCTTTGAGGACCAAGGGACGTATTTGTCCCATGTTTTTAATTGCCTGTATCATCTGATTAAGAACTTAAAACGCTTTTTTTTTGGTTTGAGTCAAAATATTAGTTCTTATCAACAAACAACAAATGGATCTAGCTTTTTGCCAATTATTTCATGAAATGGCTTAGTTACAGCAACTGAAGTGTACGAACTTTAAAAACAAAAAAATGATTCTTTTGGTGTTCTGTAATCTAATGGTCCTCAAAGGGTTAAAGTGAACCAGTGCTTAGATCATGCAAAGCAACAGGTTCACTTAGCTGCCCATTTGCCTTCCGAAGAAAATAAAAATGCCCCGTGCAAGCTCTAGGTCAATATGCTTAGAGATTATGCAAGGCTAAGAACCCCCACCCCCTTGTGACAGCACTTGGGTTTCGGAAATTGGCTGCTCAGACACCCAATGTTGTACTGTGAAAAAGAAAAGGTAGTCACATGATCAGCAATACCCAAAAGTGCAAGTATTTTATTTCTTTTTTGGCAGGCAATTTGATGGGTGGGGAAAAAAAAAGGAGGAGAGGAGTATAAGTGAGAGGTAGAGGGCAGGCAAATAAAGGAACAGGTTATGTCAAAAATAATATTTTTTTTCTAATATTTCTTCTTAAGTTATGTTCAATACTAACAATTATAATATTAAGTTATAGATACATTTTACTCAGGTAAATATTAAATACTGAAGGCTTGAATGACAGACAATCCATGACAGAAATGACAAGCCCCTTGCAAGAATGTCAGGTCTAAACTAGCTGGTTGGAAGAGCCTCCCAAAGACACACAGGCAGTGCTGGGCTACCTTATTAGAAAGCCCAGCAGTCTTTTGAAAATGAAAATCATAGATGTATCCTGAAATAAATGTTTATTTGCCCATTGAATATTGTCTTCCAGTAGTTTTCAAAACATAACATAAGTTATAATTTTACCAGCTTCAAAACAGAAAATGACAGAAAACAAATTTCATTAACCAAAAACCTGTTTTGTTTCTCTTTAAAAAGAGTTAAAGTGGCAATAAACTCCGCTACATAATTTTATTTTTTTGGGCCCCCCCCCAGGTGGGTTATGCCATAATGGTCTAGTATGCATGGCATATTAGTACATTATGGCAGACTTACCTGTCAAACTGTGCTCTCCAGGGCTGTGATCGATCCAGCAGGACTCGGGTGCTTTCATCTTCTCCCGGTCTTCCTTCCGTGTTCCGTGCCTTCAGCAGTTTGATAGGTCGGGCTGCGATGACATCACTCAAGCGCATGCACACGGGAGTCACATCGCAGTGGCACAGATCGGGGCTGTAAATATTCGCTGAGCTGTGCATGCGCTGCTCAGTGAACATGACAGCTGACAGGCAGGAGGATGCATTTATGGCAGAAGAGGCCGATAGGATCTCTTCTGTCATAAATACCCTGCCTGTCAGAAAATTTGAAAAAAAGTTAAGTTTACTTCCACTTTAACCTTTTGTTTAAAAAAAAAGAAACAGCAATGTAGAGCTACTAAGCAAAAATAACATTTTCACTTAGGCTCTATGCACACTGTGTTCTTTATCCCTGCTTCACACCGGTGCAACTTGTCATGCGATTTCCAACTGTCAAATCGCATCCTATTTGTGCCTATGGAACCGTTCAATTCAGCGTGACTTCCACTTTGCGGATTTTGAAAAAAGTTCCTGCACTATTTTTGCCAATATCATGGGTGACTTGCATAATCATCTGTGTATGAAGTCGCACTGAAGGCAAGGCAAGCTGCACATGAAATCACACTGACCAGCGGCTTTGAAATCGCGCTACTTCAACTGAAGTAATACAATTTCAAAGTCACACTCATTGTGAACCAGGGCTTAGACACCTGTTCTCCTTACAGGATAAAAGCGGTGGAATAAAAGCAGTTTAGCATGCACGTTTATGCGCATTCATGCATCCGGTGTTGATGCATTCTACTGACCAGAATATTCATTTATTCTGTCCATTAGAATGTATTACCACACAATTATGTGAAGATGCATAAAACGCATCTAGCATTAACGCATGTTTATGTTTTTTTGTTTTTTTTTGCCGTAATGCTCCTTTGTTGTACGTGCAATTGATGATTTTGTTAATGCCTCTAAACACCTGTAAATGCCTGCGTGCATTTGGACACATAGGGGCTGAATAACTAAAACTGGAGAGAGCAGAATCTGCTGCAGCTGTGCATGGGAACCAATCATCTTCTAACTTCAGCTTGTTCAGTTAAGCTTTGACAAAAACCCTGAAAGCGGATTGGTTTCTATGCAGAGCTTCACCAGATTTTGCACTCTCCAGTTTTAGTAAATCAACCCCATAAGCTAACACGGAGGGTCGTTTAAGAGGCAGAACAAAAAAAAAAAAACTATGTGGTGCGGAGTACCGCATGTAATTCGCACAGGAATTGCACCGCATTCCTGTGCGAATTGCATGCAAAATGTCAGTGCGGTGCACTTTGAGCCATACAATTTGTAAGGCTCAAATTGCATCGCATCCACACCAAAAAAGTTCAAGACCTTTTTTTAAATCTGCACCTGAATTGCGTTACATGGGTGTTCTCACCCATGCAAGCAATTTCTGCAATTGTATCATGTTTTGCGATCTGTTTCCAGCTGTCATTAATTTATCATTGACACCCGCACCAGAACGCAATGCGATTGCAATGCGGTGCAGAAAATGCACATAATTCGCAGCGTTTCCCGCACCGCATTGGTGTGAACCCGGGCTTAAGTTACAGTAAATGAAAAATAATTTGTACATCTCCACTATATAATAGACCGGTAATTTACTTCTCATAAATTTTTCTTACTGTGTTCTTCTGCCGCCTTGTAATGTCCTTAGGGAGCTTCCAAACCTCTCCTTTTCCCCTGTTTGTTACATTAGTTGCAGTCATGTGCATGCTCTGTGTACACTACAAATCTGATAGTCCATCTTGGAAGTGAACAAGAGAGGGTGGCTACATTCTTGCATCCAGTTGGATCGTTTCCTAAAAGGAAAATCTGATCAAAGAAAAAAAAAGGAATTTGCAGATTTGAAGGTGGCTGAGGGCAACAGAGGGCACTTTTCAGAGTTAAAAATACATATTGAACATATTGAACAGTTTTTTCTGTGTTCTATGTCACTTTATGTGACAGGACCAAAAAGGGGAATGTGTCCATTCCATTGGGACAGGGGAGAACAGAAATTTCATTTGCAAGCTGAGGTGTACCTACAATTTTTTGTGCTCTAATCACAAAAAGGTATACTATGGAAAAATAAATGAAAATGTAATTAGAATTCCTGCAAAATCTCTAGTTTTGGATAACATGGAGAAGGTACAGATATAACAGCGCTCATTACTTGTCTATCTCCAAGACAGAAGGAGAGAGGGGAACTAAAAGTTGTCCCCAGCACAGGAATAGAAAAGATATCCTCCAATGAGGAGGCCTGTTCCACTGAAATGTGCCAAAGGGATGGTTTATAATTGATGAGATTTCTGCTCGATTCCTGTTGTGTAAAGCTGGCCATAGAGAGATTGAAATTCGGCCAGTTCAGCAGAGACCGGCCAAGTTTTGATCCATCTATGACATTTCCTATTCATGAGAAGTCGATCTAATGAACAACTTCTCATAAATGGGATGGTTGAAAAATTTAACTTTGACCAGTTCAAAGAATTGGTTTAGTTTTCAGCCCACTGGCTGAACAAAAAAAAAAAAAGAAAAAAAAAAACGGAACCACATAAGGCCAACAAAAGGTAAGGGGAAATCTTGGGCACAAAAAATTCCTAAACTCTTATCTAGAATGCTGCTTTAGAAGAAAATGTGCTACTAATGACTAAAATGTGAGGAGCCACTTAAGTAAAAGTGTTGATAAATCAGAGCCATTGTGCCATAGGGCCATTGTGCCTCTCAAATGACTTGTGTCCTTTATTGCAGGCAGAACCCCAAATCTGAGCCTTGAACTCCAAGAGAAATTCAAGCAGACTGCTAAGGAATACGGACTGACTGATGAAAACATCCTCATCCTTCCTCAAACCGGTATTGTCATCGCAACACACCTATCACATTTCAATGTCCCTGCATGTGCTAATCCTCAGTATCTGAGAAGCCAACAGCAACCAATCAGCTTTTGATTTACTGTGGTCACATCAAAGATGATTTATGATTGGCTGCCATAGTATGGGGCTCTTATGACCATATACAGCTCTTATGGCTTCATGACATAAAATACTGTAGCTTTGTTGCTTTAAGGCCTCATTCACACTAGGCGTGTTTACAGCTGCTGTTTTGGGCATCAGGTGTTTTTTTCTACAGCCAGTAAACTCCTCTGCCTGCTAACCTATGTGTTCATGCTCACATAGGCTTTTATCAGCTTTTTTGGCAGAGGCCTTTACAGGCTGGGAAAAAAAACCCAGAACTTAATTTGATGAGTTTTTCAGCTGTAAAAACACTCCAATGCTGCAAAACACAGCTATGCAGGGTTTTTGAGCGTCAAGTTTTTCTGGGAATATAGTTTTACTAAAGTATATAAATAAAATTTAAATAAAAAAAAAAAATAGCTGAAAAACGCTAATGAAAAAAAAAAACACACAAAAAAACAAAACACGACAAAACTTGCGTTTTTAATGCGGCATGCTACAGCTAACACTACTTTTGTAATGTCCAGTATGAATGAGGCCTTACCAGCCAAATTCCTGTTACTTTTGGTGCAAAGTTAGAAAAATGACAGCTTGAATCCAAATAACTGCCAGAGGTTTGGATGGCGGAGTTGAAGCCTGGTGATGCTATTCATAGAAGAGCACAGAAAAGGTATTTTTGCTAATAAACAAACACACTAGCAGACAACTTGTGGTGTCTGTGGTTAGGCTAGACAATTAACTTTAAAAGATTATCATTGTGTATAGCCTGGGTGTCCAACCTTTTTGACTTTCCTGGGCCGCATTGGAAGAAGAGGAATTGTCTTGGGCCACACATAAAATACACTTAACAAAACACATAACAAAAATGAGCTGATAAACAGAAAAAAAATCAGACAGATCACAAGTTAACGATCACTGATATTGATAATGTACCTGTCTGAGAAATTAAACTTCATTTTTTTTTGTAATATTTTTTTAGAGGGCAACATAAAAATAGTGTGATATTTGACACGGTTTCACAAACAAACACATCAATATCTGATTTGATGAATATAGTTTCAATTCTCAGTCCTCATGCACACTGGACATTTTTAAAGCTGCTGTTTTTGGCTTTTGATGTTTTTTTTTTACAGCCAGTAAACCCCCCAGCATGTTATCCTATGTGTCCATGCACACAAAGACTGATCAATGTTTTTTGGCTAGAAAAAAACCCCAGGAATAGTGGGTTTCTAGAGGAGTTTTATAGCTGTAAAAAATCTCTAACAATGAAAAATGCGTCAAAATGCTGATAAATCGTGGTAAATCAGCGTTTTTGGACTTTTTTTGACTAAAAAAACTATTTTTGGTAAAACAAACTCTAAAAGCGCTAAAAAACACAAACACAAAGAAAAGCAACAAAACTCCGCTAAACACTAATACAAAATTCTGAAAAACAAGTTTTTAACATGACTGTACACAGCTAACGTTACCAGCGTTATTAAAATGCCCAGAGTGCATGGAAACGTAATGGTGCTCTTCAGATAGTTTGGTTCTAATTTTGCCCTTCGTGTGCTTCATCCTTGAAAATAGTTGCTCACAAATATAGGTACTGCCGAAAACCGATGACATGACTAAGGAGTGATAGTGAAGAGTGGGATATTTTTCTTTTGCGAAGATAGAAAAACTTATAAAAGTCCAGTAAAGAGACTTCAAAATTTTCTTCGGCAAAAATGTTCATTAACCAGTTCCGAAGTACTGCTACAGGGCGGCACGAGTGTGCAAAATCACGTAAACATACTCGCTCCGCCATTCACGGCTTCGGCTGTCAATCACCCAAAGATCACCGAGTATTACTGACGGGGGAAGAAACCTGTGTATAAACACAGATCTCTCCCATCAGCTCCTGTGCACTGCTTTGTATGGCTCTGCACAGCAGAGACATACAAAGCAGTGTGCTTACAGTGGAAAGCACACACACAGCACGCAGTGAAACAGCACACAGTTAACCCTTTGATTGCCTCACATGTTAACCCCTTCCTGCCCAGTGCCATTAGTACAGTGTCAGTGCTTGATATTAGCACTGATCCCTGTATTGGTGTCACTGGGGATGTCAGTGACATCAAGTCAGTTCCCCACAGTGTCAGAATGCCCACCAAAGCTCTATTTGGGGGAAAAAGGGACACAAATTTAATTTATGTACAGCGTTGCATGACTGTGCAATTGTTAGTTAAAGTAACAGCACTGTAAATGGCCTGGTCAGGATGAGGGGGGGGGGGGGTAAATCCTCTGTAGGGCAAGTGGTTAATGCTTTATGTAAGATCATTGTTTCCACAGTCTTCCTCATAAACCAGCACACCTATCTGGACTTGGCTAGCTTGAGCATCCCTTACAGGATTGCGGGCCGTGCGGCCCATGTTTGCTTCCTTTTTCCACTGCTATTTCCCCTCTGGATTGATCAGCCATGGATCTCATGGATGTATGAGACCATTGCACAATTGGCCCGGAACTGCATGGCAATTATGTGATGTCCACAGCCAGCTTTAAACAGCAAAAATGTCACATGACCAGACAAGATGAGTGCAATCTACACAACACTAAATCCTCTCTGTTTTCTTTCCACAGATAAGTGCATGCCCGAAGCCTAAGAGGTGAGTACATGGGCCACCTTGAAAAATAAAAGGATACCTGTAGATGTGGGAAATGTTACTAATACCCGCTTCAGCTTTACAGCTTTCACCCCCTCTCCACCTTTAGCCTGCTCACTGGACCTCAAAGCAACATAATCAACTCTGTCCATTGAGTAAGCAGATGGCACAGGAAGCTTCAAAAGGTGCCAAGAAACAATAGAATGATCTCCCTGCCTATATAATGCAGCAGAACAAGCAAAACTGTCTGCAAAGCTGCAAAACATTTGCCAGGTAGAACAGTTTATATGCATGTATTACAACAGTGTATTAGTCTGTTTGCCTGGCATTCCAACATGTAAAATGAAGTTACAGTTATTTGGGGTGTAAGGAAGGGTCTATGGACATAGCAGCAGCCAAATGGAAATGGCCTGACAGAGTATGAAATCAGGTATTCTTAAGGACGCCAGTCTATACTTTTCAATGCATTATATTTCCAATACTTAAAAAGTGTTACTAAACCCCAGACACTGGATTCACTATATATACTATAAAAGTGACCACTTTGAAGATGTATCCAAAATGTCACTATATCGCGCCTGATGCAAAAAAAATAAAAAATGAATAATAAAAAATGTGAAAACTTATTGCTGCCACTGTACCTTACTTCAAAATAAATCAAAATATAGGTTTCACATCAATTTAGTGAATACAAGCGGCGCATACACTTCACAGTGTTATAATTGAAACGTTGGTCACTATATCTGGTCTCGCACAGTACACAGAACATGGAAATGCAATTATCTTAGTAAATATAAACTGATAAATACCTTTTCTCATCAGCAGTTAGAACAGTCTTGTGACTTAGCAGTGGCCAGCAGAGCACTGGTTAAAGCTTGTGGGTTGAGTTTTCATTCTCCTGTAGGAGGATGCAGAACCCCTGACCTCTGTCTGAACAGTGCTGATTGGCCCTGTGTTGATCACATGCACTCTCCCAAGAAAAAAAAAAACTCTCTAGCAATACACACCAAACTGAGCATGTGCAGCTTGTCCTTAGCCTCTGTTCTATCAGGAGATATTTGGGAGACACTGTAAGAAGGGTAGTATCAGAGAAGAGAGGATCAAACAGCATTTTTACACAATGTGGAGGATTAACCTTTAGGTTCCACAGTGAATATAACAAGCATGCTTTACTGCATATACAGACTGATTTTACTGTTGTGGGTTTACTAACACTTTAATATAATCTTCTGTACATCTGCCAACTACCTAGTACAAGGGTCTACCTGATTGATTTTTTTATGATATCCTTCATATTACTTAGGTTTAGTATCTCTAAAGAAGATTGTGCAGATATTGTAAGCTTTATGGCTAGAGTTAGATATTTTTATTTTAAGAAATATTTTTTTTTTTATTGAAGTGGAGTCCCAGCAATTTCTAATGTTGGGTTTGAATGGCTAACGCATTGTCAGCTGTGTTCCCACTGTTAAGATAAGTGGTCAATTCATGTCTAAGTGACATTTAGGACATTCCTGTGGGATGAATTTATAGTTTTCACAGTCTGAAGGGCCTTCTCAATATATTCCTTTGGGCAGTCCACTTGGGTTTGACAAGTGTTCCTTGTTCCCCTCTTCATTTGAAATTGCATAGGGACAACACATTTCTCTCAGTTAAAGTATAAGTTCACCTTTGGGAACATGTTTCATATTCCACCCGTTTTTAGGGTTGAACATGTATATTCCCATAGCTACAGCAGCCCCCCCCCCGACAGATAGTACGGGGAGACTTCTCCCCATACCATCTGTCAGATTTGAATACAGCGCGGCCATGTGGGGCTCCTCCCACATGGCCGTGTCATTCATTCACAGACTTCCGTGAATGAATGAACTGCAAGTTCCGGCAGCCTTAGCGGCTGTGGGCTTGTAGTTTTCAATGAACTACCACGGAGCTGTGGAGCTTCCTGTCAGAATATCTGCTTAATCGTACATCCCGTATGACAAGCAGATATTCTGACAGGTCTGCAGGAGACCTGCATGGCATCAGCAATTTACTGATCGCTGGTGCAATGCTTTCTAGGCTCCTGCAGACAAAAATAATAAATGCACATTTTTTTTAACCTGCAAACATTTGTTATTTATTTATTTCAGGTACTTATATAGCTCCGTCAATTTACGAAGCACTTTACATACATGTATTGTACATTCACATCAGTCCCTAACCCTCAAGGGGTGTACAATCTAAGGTCCCTAACTTACATTCACACATACACATACTAGAGCAAATTTAGACAGGAGCAAATTAACATACCAGCATGTCTTTGGAGTGTGGGAGGAAACCGGAGCACCCGGAAAAAACCCACTCTGATCAGGGGTGGACTGACAACTCATGGGGCCCCCGGCAATAGGGGATCATGGGGCCCCTGTTTCTTTGCCCACACTCAAAAAAAGCCTATAAAAAGGTACCAGGGGCATTTCATGGGGCCCCCTACTGACCCCGGGCCCTCGGGCAGTGCCCAAGTGCTCGAATGGACAGTCTGCCCCTGACGCTGATACAGGGAGAACATTCAAACTCCAGGCAGGTGGTGCCGTGGTTGGGGTTCGAACCAGCGACCCTAGTACTGCCAGGTGGAAGTGCTAACCATTAAGCCACTGTGCTGCCCATAAAAAATGTGCATTTATTATTTTTGTCCAACTAATCCTTTAAAGCTGAATTTTGTTTTTTTAATTTGTTTATTTGCATAGATACATTGGTAAAACTTGGACCAATGAAGTATGCATATTCCATGCAATCACTGTGGTAGCAAAGAATCACTGTAGTAGCCGCTGTTACTAGAGTGATGTTTGCTGTCTTCCGGATCGTTTGCCAAGCATCTGCACTGCTGAATAGTAGCCAATAAGGGGTCACTTGCTTGGCACAGGAGACAGTTAGAGAACGCCTTGCATTTTCTCAATGTATACAAAGCATTTTCTGATTTGATGACGTGAAGAGGCGGAGGGGTTATGTCACAATTTGCACCTCCTACAATCAGAACGATTTGCATTCATTAAGAAGAATGCAAGACTTTCTCAGAATGGTGCCCATACCGAACAGGCAACCACTGTGGTTAATATGTAACAGGACAGCTATTTGGATTGCAATTTGGAAGACAGCAAGGATCACTTTAGTAGTGGCAGCTAATACAGTGATTTTCCACTTCTTCAGGGATAGGGCCAGGTATGGAATACACATACATATGTAGGTCCAGCTGGACCAAGGGAACTATGCAAAAAAAATCTTAGAATTCAGCTTTAATAATTGGGCTCCACTGAAAAAGACATGTATGCCTAAATGTTTAGAATTTATATCTTCTCACCTTGTTTGTTTTTTCCCCTTCAGAGTGAAGATGCAGTACCCCAATCTTTCCACTAGATGGCATCCATGTTATAGCTGGGTTTAGCTTTGCTGTGAAAGTCTGCGCACAATAAACTCCTGCATGAATCCCTGATCTGCCTCTTTTCTTATTGGTAGACACCTTATAATGAGCACATTACTCTTACTTCATTTTACGTACAAAGTAAATGGTTTCAGTGAGACAGTGGAAAACATCTACATTTGTTCCACTGCTGCTGGCTGGCAGAATTTTCGTGTTTGGAACTTGATGTTACCAGGGTTTGGAAAAACTGCATCATATCCCATATTCAGAAACTCTTGGGTTAGAGAGGCCAGCAGTGTGGCCCAGATGCAGTTTGCCCCCAGGTAACTGTCTGAGGAAGAGTGCTCCAAGGGTACATCCCAGCCAGTAAGCTGAGATGGGGACAAGAACAGAAGTTTTTTACTTTCTTTATAAAGGCCAGTTCACACCACGTGCAGTGCTTTTTTCTGCATCAAAAAAGCATGGAAAGTAGGTTAAATTGGTTCCAATGGCATAGTCTGCAGGCTGGCAGGATTTCTGTGTTTGGAACTTGAGGTTACCAGGGTTTGGAAAAACTGCATCATATCCCATATTCAGAAACCCATGGGTTAGAGAGGCCAGCAGTGTGGCCCAGATGCAGTTGGCCCCCAGGTAACTGGCTGAGGCAGAGTGCTCCAAGGGTACATCCCAGCCAGTAAGTAGAGATGGGGACAAGAACAGAAGTTTTTCACTTTCTTTATAAGGGCCAGTTCACACCACGTGCAGTGTTTTTTTTCTGCATCAAAAAAGCATGGAAAGTAGGTTAAGTTGGTTCCAATGGCATAGTCCGTTCCAGTGCTTTTCAGTTCCAGAAAAAAAAAACAAAAAAAAAAACCACAAAATTCTGCTTTTTTCTTGCACAGAACTGTACTGGAATGCAGTACAAAGCATCAAAAACTCATCCCAGTACAGTTGAAAAAAAAAGTGTCTGGAATGCATTCAGAAATGCATAAAAATGTGTTATAAAAAAAGTGCATGCAGAATCGTATCTGGAGGGCTTTTTTTGTGCTGTGAACTGGCAATAAAAGATTAATAGTTCTGAAAAAAAAAAAAACCAGATGATTCTAAAAATAATAATCCATTTGGACAATCAACATCCTTTACAAATACATCCACCAATATTCCTACTCCGGTGTAAGAACTGAGATATGTGACCCATAGGTAGCTTTACAATTCTATTGGTATATTTTAGCTGCCATGTTTTAGGCTATAGGAGGGGGTGACACGTAAAATATATGTTATATATCTCTTACAGTTAAATTGGATTAACGCTTCCTTTATATTTATCACATGTTCTCATTCACATAACATAATATATATGTAAACATTTCTGGCAGACCTCTTTATCAGTTGTAAACCAGATTGGCACATTGATTGTTGAAACAAAGGATTATAGATCTAGAAACCAGGCTTTTCCTTTGTATGTCAATAAGGAGAAACTCAATCTGTCCCCACTTTGCAAGTGCAGACAGAGTTTTCTTGTATTTTCAAATTGTTCTGCCTGATGCCTACTCCAAACAAACACCTAAAAAAAAAAAAAAGTCGTAATAAATCCTGCTCCTGTTTGATGAGGCAACTTTGCTGCTACAGCATCTTTGTCTGGGTGAGGGGAATCCTTTAAAATCTCAAATTCAGCCTATCAAAAATTTTTATACTTTTAATTAGGTAAAAGTTAAAAATGGTTTGTTTGGACTTTAACCACTTAAGCTCCAGAAGATTTTACCCCCTTCATGATCAGGCAATTTTTTTGTTATTCGGCACTGCGCTACTTTAATTGGCAATTGTATAATCATGCAACGCTGTACCCAAATTAAAGTTTTAGACATGTTTTCACACAAAAATATAACTTTCACTTGGTGGTATTTGATCACCACTGGGTTTTTAATTTTTTTATTATATAAACGAAAAAAGACAAAAAAGTTTGGGAAAAAAACCCCAATATTTTTTACTTTCTGCTATAAAACATATTCAATTAAAAAAAAATAAATAAAATTTCTTCATAAATTTAGGTCAAAATGTCTTTGTTAGAAAATAATCCCAATAAGTGTATAATAACTGGTTTGTGTGAAAGTTATAGCATCTAACAATAGTATGTATACTGGAGTCTATTTTTTTTATACTAGTAATAGTGGTGATCAGGGACTTCTAGTGGGACTGTGATAGGGCAGTGGGCAGTCTAACACTAACTGACACTTTGAGAGAACTAGCTAACTGCCACTGATATCTCCAGTGACACCAATATTCTCTAGTGATCAATGCTAATAATATATATATGGTCCAGGGGCGGACTGACCATTTGGAAACTCGGGTACTGCCCGAGGGCCCGGGGTCAGTAGGGGGCCCCATGAGATGCCCCTGGTACCTTTTTCATAGGCTTTTTTGAGTTTGGGCAAGGACACAGGGGCCCCATGATCCCCTATTGCCCGAGGGCCCCATGAGTTGTGAGTCCGCCCCTGATACGGTCATTGTAAGAATGACACTGGCTGGGAAGAGGGTTAACATCTTATGGCGATCAAAGGGTTAACCGTTTGCCTAACAATGCGTAATGTGTGTAATATATGTGCTGCTTTTTACAAGAGATTGATTTCTTTACGTTCCCTCAGAACGTACAGAGTCCTCTGTTTGTCATAACCTGGCTCTGGAATGTGATTTGACACAGCTGATCAGCAGGTCCCAGCCATGAATGATTGGCTGGGATCTGCTGACAAATTCCTGCTGTCAAATCACAGGGAAGTAGACAGGCGGGGGGGGGGGGGGGGTGGCGTGTGCACGCCCAAATCCTGGAAATAAGCAGTGATATACAGGTACGTCGTTGTGCCTGGAAGAGCCAAGGCAGGTCGGCAAGCAGTTAATGAGGTCTATGACTTACTGTCTCAGTGATGTTGATCCCCACATTTTCTGCCATCACAGGGATAGAATAGAAGACAAAATTTTTTTTTTTCATTTTGGATAGCATAAGGTTATCTAGTCGTGGAAGGTTTTTTTTTTTTTTGCTATATATGTGTCCCATTGCAGAGATTTCCCTTCACTTCCTGTCCCATAGCCAGAACAGAAAGGGAGAGGAATCCCCCAAAGTGAGGGAATACTTGGGTGTAACCAAAGTCATCAAAACTAGTGGTCCTATTGGAAGATTTCTGCTGACAACCCAAAATTTAGGATTTTTTCACTTTCAATAAGAATAAATTATGACAAATAGAGAGGATGAGTCTTCCTGATGGGGAAAGACAGCAATAAAAACTTGACAGCTGTTCCCATCCCTCTCTATTCTATCCCAAACTAAAGATAAATTGTAAATTGTCATACCTGCCAAAAGATTTGTAATTCTGTTCAGCATGATATCTTTTACAGATGCTGATAGGGTCTGACTTCACTTTTCTCTTCTGCAGTTAAAGAGATACAGTCTGGTCAAGGACCACCCATGGCTATGACTGGACAGTAAATAGGAGCAGTTTCTGAGATGGGAAAAAGGGACATCTATTAGCAAAAGTATTTAGGCATAGGACACCCCCCCCCCCCCGCCACGCCCTCTTACAGGGAGAATGCATACACAAAAAATGATTGGTTAAACCCACAAGTGATTTTTTACCACTACTATTCTTATGTACTGGCTTTTGAAATTTACAAATGTATCAATTTAGAAATTGGATGAACGGTTTAGTACCAGAAAACACTTTTTGATAAATAGTGCATATTACATACAGGTATATACATCAGACCAAATTGAGGGACAAATGAGGAGGAAAAAGGGTCTTTGTTCCAAAAAAAAAGTGACAGTCCCTCCAAATCAGGGAAATTTGGGATCTGTAGTGTTCTCCAGAAAGCACCCTGATTGGCTGCCATAAATTATAAAGAAAAAAAAAAAGGAGTAGATTCTGATTCTATTATTAATTACATTCTTACAGCTACCATCCAATTGCAGAATATCTCAACATTTATTACTCTATAGCAAACTTTTAATGTACCAATAAGGAAGAAATGTATTAGCCCATACGGTAACTACAAGTACATATAAAATGATAAAAACAGACATAATACCGCAGTAAAGTAATTTCATATGACATCCAGCATATGGTGTACAAACCCACGGTCAAATTCTTGTCTTGATCAGCATTGTCCACTTGATGCCATATGACAATATTTTATTGTGCTTTATGTTTTTATTCGGCTTTTGGGAAAAATTATCATGAAGCTGTATGAATAAACATGTTTTTGATCATTTTATAAGTACACTTTTGTTGTGGCTGAATACATTTTTTCCCTATTGATACATTCACAGCCTCAAGTACACTGCAACTGTCAAACGCCTGCTCTGGAACCACTTCTTTTTTTTTTTAAATTCTGCCCCTAAACACCCCTCTGTGTTAGCCTATGTGTCCATGCACACATAGGCATTTAGAGGAGTTTAGAGACAGAGGCATTTAGGAGCAGAAATATGAATGCACCAAAATTGCATTCAGGAGAGGAACTTTTGAGCAGAAAAAAAAAACCGACCTAAATATGTGCAAACACATCTAAATACACGGCTCTTTCAGCTCTTCAGCATTTTTCATTTTAATAGCCAGAATAAATTAATATTCTAGCCAATGAAATAAACAAACACCCAAGTGCTTGAAGCATTTGCAAAACCATGGCCTAGGTGCATTTTTAAAGCTGCATTTCTCCTGCTAGGAGTAAAGTGTTTACAAAGCCCCAGACTGCATGAAGCCTAAAGCAGAACTAAAGGGTATCTGAGCATCACAAACTGGTAACACTACTTAACCTCCCTGGAGGTATTCCTGAGTGTAGCTCGGGGTAAAGTTTCAGTACTACAAGCGGTAACCCCGAGCTACACTCAGGCTTACCATGCGACGCTGCTCTGGGATCTGTTCTTCTTTTACCTTGTCCTGCACTCCCGCGATGTCCCTCCTGCAGTGTCCCCGGCAATGTCCTCCAGTGGATGCCGGCATCTGTCTTCTGAGTTCCGTCCCCTGCAACGTACGGGGACGGAACGGCGGGAAATTAAAAAAATGACATTCACTAAATTCACTAAAATCACATAGTAAAACATTACTGTATCAAACCATTTCACATACATTTTGTCTCTAGTTCTTTGTCCTGTGCCCTGCCTGCATTGTTACTGTTCTTTCTGCCTGCAAACTGAGAAACATCCATGGCGTCCAAAAAGCGTCCCTTTAGGTCAAAAGCGGTTTTAGACCAGCTAGAGAACAGCGATAGTAAATTAGAACCACTTGCAGAATTGAGTGATAATGATTCGTGGGGAAATTCGTCATCAGACACTGAAAACGATTTTGCGACTTTGCTCAGCGATGTGCGAACTTGGCGCTATATTTCAAATTTCAGTGTTTTTGGTTTGATTATATTATTGAATTAAATGTATTATTATTATATTATTATTTTTTATGATTATTTATTAAATTATAATTTATGATTTCGTGTTTCAAATTTTAACATACCCGGGATGTTTACTAGACTCTTGTTCGGACAGATTTCAGTGAGTTATTCCTAAAAATTACAGGCCTACAATAAAAAAAATATATATTTCCATGCAAACAAATGTACCACTTTGAGCACAGAAATACTGACATAATCAGACCACTAGGGAGGTTAATTCATTTTTAACACTCAAAGTCAAGGCACCCATCCATCCATTTAGGTCTCCAAGCTTTATTTTGTCAACAAATAACTTTGAAAAAAAAACCCTAGCATTTCTAGCTGTGGCCTTCTTGAATAAGGGCAGATGCTTTATGTAGCATTTATTTCCTGGAATCCACCTGCTCTTAGCTTTGACATGCAAGCAGGAGGGTGTGCTTAGCTGAAAAAGTCCCTCCTCCAGATGAAAGAAAAGAAAATGCCAATGAAGTCTCCTGGGAGGTACCACATCATTTTGGACTAGGCCAGAAACCAGGAAGCAACTGAAGAAATTTGAAAAAAAAAAACCCCCAAAAAACAAAAATGTTTACCACATGCCCTCAACATGGGGGGGGGGGTGCTTTGGAGTAGATCCAGCCCCCCCCCATGTGAATTAGTATGGGGTACATAGTACCTCTGTGGTTTTTATTTTTTGCGCTATAAAAAGGAAAAAAAAAAAAAGAAGTGACAACTTTGAGGAAAGAAAACAATTTTTCTGACTTTTTGCTATTAAACATGTCGTTTAACATTCATCATAAATTTAGGCCAAAATGTATTCTGCTACATGTCTGCTACATGTCTTTGCTAAAAGAATAATTCCAACACGTGTAAATACAGATATAGATACTGGAATTTTTTTTTTTACTAGTAATGGCGGCGATCAGCGACTTATAGCGGCACTGCAGTGGGCATTCTAACACTGGGGGGGAACTGACTTAGTGTCAGTAACATCCCCAGTGACACCAATACAATGATCAGTGCTAAAAAAAAAAGAAAAAAAGAAAAAAAGCAAAGCACTGACACTGTACTAATGGCACTGGGCAGGAAGGGGTTAACATGAGGGACAATCAAAGGGTTAATTGTGTGCAGGGAGTTTTTTTTTTTTTTTTTACATAGGGGGCGGTGTGTGTGGGCTTCACTGTAAGCACACTGCTCTGGATGGCTGTGCTGTGCAAGTGTTGATGACTCATAAAAGCGATATGCTGCTTAATTTTTCATTATAACATGGCATGATAGAACACCATGCTACTGCTCCTGTGTGAACACCACTGTGTGGTACCATTGTAATATTCATGGCAGGCATTGATGGGGGGTGGGGGGTTATGAGACTTCAGAAATGCTAAATAAATGCTGCATAATGAAAGAGTCATTGGAGGAATTGATATAGTCCCAGTGCATTATTACGGGAGGGGGGGGGGGTTTAGAATAAGGTCTTTAAAAAGGTTCTGCCACTCCCAACTGACCCCTGTCCTCTACCCCACCCAACTTTTTTTTTTGTGTCTTGCATTATACGCACTGCAGAGCTGCTTCTGCCTGTTTGACAGTGGCTGTTCAGAGCCAGGAGAAGGCACCTCCTTGGCTCCGGTCATGTGACACAGAATAGGGTAGGAATTCCCACATTCTGAACTGCTTGCATGTGTAAGTATATCGGCACTAAGGGGTGTCTGTACTTAGTGATCTGTACTAGAGGGGTCTGTAAAAGAAAGACCTGTACTGGGGGGGGGGGGGTAGTCTGTGCGGGGGTCTGTACATAGGGAATAGGCTGGGAAGGGTGGATTCAGAGCTGAGGGGGAATATCTGTCCTGGGAGAATCTGGGGCTGTTGGTTCAGATTTGTAGTATGGGGGGGGTATATCAGCTTTGGGGTTTGGACATGTACTAGCAGGAGGGGGTAATATTTGGTTTCCTCCTCAACTTAATCCAATAGTGTGATAGAACGACAAATCCAATGATGTGATGCTGCGGGAATACCAATGAGATTACAACAAAATTTATGATGTACTACAATACACCTCCCTAATCAAAAACATACTTCTGTGTGTGTTTATGTAACGATAATAATTTGTGATGTCCTCTTACTAAAATAAAAAAATACAATCGAAAAATAAAAAAGTGCTCTGATATTGCAGACTTGTGCTGCGTACTACAGAACACCTCCCCCTACTAAAAATTTAAATTTGCTCCTGTGCAAAATCAATACAACAACAGATATTGTGACATCCATCATATGCAATTCCCAAAAAGTGATTCAGTGCAGTCCACTTAAAAGTGGTCTTGATTTCAATACAGTGCTAAGTTCCTTCGTGTGACACTCATGCTCCCCATCTCCATTGGGTACGCACTCACCAGAGATTAAGACTCCCTCGGTATATCTTCCAATTTCAATATTTCCACTCCTCCTCTTAAATCGCCGAATCTCCTTTTCCTCCACTCCACCAATAGTTAACCAAAAGAACCAAAAAGCAGAACTCCAATCGTGTAATACTGTTTATTAAAGATTCCACATATATACAAATTGTACTTACATAAAAGATGCAAAGAACACTTTATCCCATGATTCCAGGACGCTGCTACATTCCACAAACCGGAAATAGGCGACTGGAAATGAAGCAAAAGGCTCTACCCAACTAGTTTCGTCAATGTGACATCGACTGTAGTACATCATACATTTTGTTGTAATCTTGTTGGTATTTTCACATCACATCATTGGATTTGTCGTTATATCACACTATTGGATTGGACATATAGTATGTAAGTGCTGCAAACATGTGGGAGGAAGGGGTTTTATAGCACCATTTAGTAGCACCACACTATAATTTTGTATTTTGCCATCTTTATCCCACTGAGGGTATAAGAGGAGTGGTAGGCAGCTACAATGCTATTAGTCCATAAGCGCGGATAACAAACCAATAATATTTGGTTGCATACTGTGCAGACTGGTCCCCTTGATAATATTAGTTTAGACAAATCATACGTAGGGGAGGAGTCCATGCTGACGTCATTGCGCCTGCTGGAGCCGGCAACAGCAGTGTTCTGATACTACATGTGATTTTAATATTTGGAACTTGTAAGTAGGATTTTGACTTTTATAAATAAACTTCATTTGCTGAACTTCACTATTGGCATTGGTTTCTTCCCTGTATTGGAGTCCCTGTTAAGGGTAGAAGGAGGAGATTGCAAAACCGGGTATCTTATGGTGGAGATTAAAGGATCGTATCACACACAGCTTGTGCTGTATTAGACCACCCATAATTTGGGATCTATAGATCTGGTAAGAGGCTGTGTTTCTCTGTGGTGGTGGATTTCACATTTTGCACTGGATTATTGAGTTGATGGACACTTTGTTTTACTTTGTTTCATTTTCACTAGATGAGTGAGTTGATGGACACTTTGCTTCACGGACTAAAGCTGCAGTAGATCTATGGACCTTTCTATTGTTGTCATTTCACACTCACAAATATTTTGTTGAGAATAATTTAAAATTATAGGTCAGTGGTTTTTAAGCATGCATTACGCACTCCTGAACCCTGCGCATTACGCACTCCTGAGCCCTGCGCATTACGCACTCCTGAGCCCTGCGCATTACGCACTCCTGAGCCCTGCACTCTGCAATATGCATTCTTGTGAGTGTACATAAACATACCATGGCATATGTGTACTGTATATACAGCGAGTAGGTTCAGGTTTTATTTAATCACAACCTGTTAAGCTCTTCTCAATGTCAGTGCAATGTGAGCACACCCACATTGCTGCATGGTGCGCTGTGTGCGCTACTTTAGTCATTTAGCCATTTTCTTTAAGTGGGTGTGGGGGGGTGGGGGAAGGGGTGTTGAAAATGATCAGCCCTGGCCTACAGATATGCTAGATACACCAGTGTATGCTCCAGAACCATTTAGACAAAATATATCTGAAACATCTGGACCACATGGCTTAGCGTTAGACCCACATGTTCTCCATGAGTTGACCTCTTATTTCTAAGTTATTGTTTCTAATTTTTAAAAACTCTTGATTGACTTGGTACTACAAGATTGGTGCAGAGCCAATGTGGTGTCTGTATTTAAAAAGGGATTCACGTTTATACCAAGTAACTACAGACCTCTTAGTCTAATGTCTATAGTCAGATAGATACTGGAGTTTAGTTTAAAAAAATTAAATTAAATTAAAACCTGTAGAAGAGTTTATTTTAAGCAAAGGACAGCATGGATTCACAAAAGGTGGGAATTGTAAAAAAAAATAAATCTGCTTTTCTTTTATGAGGAATTAAGTTAAAACCTAGATAAAAAAGGAGTGTCGGATTATATTATACTTGGACTTGAAAAACCTTTGGCACAGTTCCCCTCACACAGTTGATGTGTTTGTTAATGTCTATAGGCTTGGATAATTCAGTTTGTAAGTGGATAGAAAACAGTTTACAAAACCGTATTCAGAGAGTAGTTAATAATGATTCATACTCTGAATAGTCTAAGGCAGGGGTCAGCAACCCTTCAATCACAGGCAGTAATGGTTAGATTTTGTCCCCACCAGGCCCGGATAGGGACAAAAAAAATAGGCTTGGGCATTTTAGACTGAGCAGTCCAGTGACCCTTTCCTCAAGAGCCTGGGGCCCGGTTGCAAGAGCGACCTTTGCGACCCTGGTAGTTCCACCACTAGTGTCAGTAGGTTTTTATTTTTTACAAATTTATAATTTTTTAACTTTGGTTTTGGAGAGAGAGAGAGAGAGAGAGAGAGAGAGAGAGAGAGAGAGAGAGAGAGAGAGAGAGAGAGAGAGAGAGAGAGAGAGAGGACTGCTGGGGAGTGTGGGCGGGGCAGATACAGGCAGAGAGGGCAGGAGAAGGAGGGGCAGAACCAGCTTTCTCTTTCCTTTCCCATCTGTGGAGGGTGGGGACAGTCTATCCTGACAGATCCCCCAAAGCAGCTGCAGGGAGGGGGGGATTCTGACAGTAGCATTGCAGGAAATGAGGGGGGCCAGCCGCAGGGGCAGCATACAGGAGCCAATGGCAGCAGGAGATGAGGGAGAGCATCCACGGGGGGGGGGGGGGGGGCATACAGGAGCCCACGGCAGCAGGAGATGATAGGAGGGGTGGCTTGTTGGCACATAGAGGAACCAGACCGTGCATTTCTCTCATGCCGCCAGCAGTCAAGAAGCAGGCATTCAGTGGCAGCAGGAGAGAAATGCACAGTTCAGTTCCTCTATGTGCCACCTGGCTACCCCTCCTATCCAGGCAGCCCCAGCCCTCTGGGCAAATACCCAGTGTGCCCTATAGCCAGTCCAGGCCTGGTCCCCACCCTGCAGACCTGTCATCTAATGTGCTCCTCCTTTACTTGTAAAGCAGCTCAGGGAAGCAATATGCAGAGCAGGGAAGTGATATGTACTGTGCTGATCCCCACTGACCCTCCTATCCTGTCCTTAGGCACTTGTGTGTGACATCATATTGGATAGATGAGATAGAAGGGCCAGTGCTAATCACCACACCAGAAGAGAAACCAGCAGTGTGTCACCACCACTTCAATGATCTGCATATGAGGAAAGAAAATCTCTGCCCTACTTACTCCTATACACTGCCTTGCTGACCCCCATTATTTGCTATGGGGGATAAGTACGGCAAAGGAAACGGCTCAACAGGGCACAGGATGTGAGGTAAGCAGAGCAAAAGATGGGGTCAGTAGGACAGTCCTCCTCCCTGCTGACAAGAGAAAGAGAGAGAGGAAATTTTACCCGTGTACAAATCATTAGTAAGAGATCATCTGAAATATGTAGTTCAGTTTTAGGCATCAATTCACAAAGGATAAATTGGGGAACTGGAAAAAGTGCAGAGAAGGGCAACCAAACTGATGAGAGGCATGGAGGAGTTCAGCTATGAGGAAATATTAGATTATCACTATGCATAAATATCTGGCTGGTCCATATAGTAAACTTTGTGTTGGGTTATTCACTTTAAGGTCATCAGAGGACAAGGGGACACTCTTTGGGGGAGATCTACTAAATCTGGTACACGCAGAATCTGGTGGAGCTGTGCATAATAACCAGCTTCTAACTCATTTTAAGGTCATTACAAAGGACAAGGGGACACTTTTTACACTTGGGAGGAATAAAGATTTAAAATCTACATACAGAAAGGCTTCTTCACAGTAAGAGCTTTGAAAATGTGGAATTGACTTCCTCAAGAACTACTTTGAGCCAACTCAGTAGATTGTTGGCTGCATGCCTTCCTAAATACACAAAATATAAAAGGGAAATTAACATTTATAGGTAAAAACAGAAGAGATTATTGATCCAGAGAATATCTTCTGGGGTATAGGGAAGTAATTTATTTTTCCTCCACTGGAGCAAATTGGTCCATGCTTTATATGGAAGGGGGGGGGGGGGGGAGTTACTTTCTTCTGAATAAACTGTAGGTATACGATTCTGTATATGGAGGTGTTCTATTGGTCGAACTAGAAGGACTTGCTTTTTTTTAATCTAACCCTGTAACTTTGTAACTATGTACTTAAGAATATTATGTTGTGGTTATTTTATTATTAGCTAAGAACAATATTACTGGGGACTTCCAGTCATTTTTAGAAATACATAACTGGATTAATTGGCGGTATTTATCATCTGCCTACATTTCTGATTTAAAATTAATTGAATAACTCAAGCGCTAACAATGGTGACATGAAAACAAAAAATTACAATACTGTAGCCGTTAGTGCACACAACCCATGTCTTAGTGGGGCAAATTATACAATTAGCAGATAAAAATAGTAGAAAAAAATATTAATATTGAAAAAAAAGTATATATATATATATATATATATATATATATATATATATATATATATATAAAGACCCACAAAAAATTTAAAATAAATAATATTTTTAAGTATGAATCAAACAGTATATTGTTCATTCAGTGAACCTTCCTTTTGGATAATGAAAAATATGTGCATCTGTCATCAATTCCAGTGCAAAGACATCCTCCACCATACATCTGCTCACCTCACGCAGTGTGACCTCACATTATACAATGTTACGGTCTAACTACACTTTTGGTCCCATATGGACTCAGAAGATCAGCTTGCTGAATGAAGACTCCAAAGTAAGCTCCCTCCTGATAAGCATCTTTGTATCAGCCGTATTTCTCATTAAAAAGAACTCCACATAGTGCTTTATCCTTTTAAACTTTTATTCATCAATTAAACATAAGAAATACACTGACGTTCCGGAGGTGTATTTTGCACCAGGTATGATGATGATCCAGTGATGTACTGATTAAACACTAGATGGCAGTATCCTCTCAGCAGCAGAGTCCTGTACATGCTCAAACCAGACACCCTCCGTAATGTAATGCAAGGCAAAGCATGGGCCCACTTAATGAATGCTATTGCCTGCTGTAAGGTCATTCCAAGAGCCGTTTGTAGAGTACTACAACCGCTATCCTGATGAATGGCAAGGTTGTGACGTCATCCATACACTACTGACGCATTTCGTCATTAGGGAGAATCGTATCCCCTTTATAAAGTCATGTGACTTTAACTGGGACATTCATTAAGTGGGCCCGTGCTTTGCCTTGCATTATATTATGGATGGTGTCTGGTTTGAGCATGTACAGGACTCTGCTGCTGAGATGATACTGCCATCTAGTGTTTAATCAGTGCATCACTGGATCTTCATCATACCTGGTGCAAAATACACCTCCAGAACGTGAGTGTATTTCTTATGTTTAATTGATGAATAAACGTTTAAAAGGATAAAGCACTATGTGGAGTTCTTTTTAATGAGGAATACGGCTGATACAAAGATGCTTATCAGGAGGGAGCTTACTTTGGAGTCTTCATTCAGCAAGCTGATCTTCTGAGTCCATATGGGAAAAAAAGTGCAGTTAGACCGTAACATTGTATAATGTGAGGTCACACTGCGTGAGGTGAGCAGATATATGGTGGAGGATGTCTTTGCACAGAAATTGATGACAGATGCACATATTTTTCATTATCCAAAAGGAAGGTTCACTGAATGAACACTATATTGATTACACTTGATTTTTTGAACGACTTTTGTTTGATTCATACTTAAAAATATTCTTTATTATTCATGTGGTTTTTGATATATATATATATATATATATATATATATATATATAATTTTTTTTCCATATTAATATTTTTCTACTATTTTATCTTTTTACGTTGTTTTTGGGTTATATTAGGATTGTGCCATTGTTTCATGTAGTGAAGCATTTTTTCACTTCACATTATGATTGTACATTTCTGATTTAACAACGAAGTCACATGTTAAAAAAAAACTCTTCATTCCTTAGAAACACAATACATATTTTGTCCTTTGATATGAGATTATTCCCATGGTCACACAGATTCATCTTAAATAATATAAAATGCAGCGCTAATATAAAATCTAGTGCTGCATTTTATATTATTGATGTTTTAGAGGATAAAGGGGTTCATCCTTATGCTAGCTGCTTATTCACACAGAGCGCTCGCTTGTTACATATTTTAGATTCATCTTAAAAGAGACCTCTAGGAATTTATTGGTAAATACGCTGGATAACAACATTGTATGTTACTTCAATAGGAAAGCCAAGTTTCTCCTACACGGAAGCTGCACTGTCCAATACAAATCATTCTGTGAATGGACAAGGGCAGAGGAGGGGCGGATAGCATGGCTTCCATGTTTGAGAGTCATTACTCTCCTGACACAGCACCAGAAATATAGCAAGAGCTGTACTAAATGGAGCAAGTAAAACAGATAATGAGAAAAATGCAATGCTGAAGCTACACCCTGGATGGAGTGTTATCTATGTTCTAACGCAGAACAAGGAAATCCTTTATGACTGATCCAGGACAGTTAAGCTCTGATAAGAGCGATAATATGATCAGACCTGATATAAGCAGGAGATAAGGAGAATTATCTGTACTCAAGATGAAAAACAGTCAATCACGCCTGACCAGCTCCATTCACCAAGTCCAACAAGTCCAAGCAAAGAGCTTACTAAAAACTATTGCCTTATTTTTCATAGCTCCCTCCGAGACGTTCCAAAATTACTTTACTGCAAGGTGCTGACCAAATACAGAGAACCTCTCAGCAGTTCTCTTTTGGTATGTCAAGGGCCATACTGCCTCAGCCTTGAAGGAAGGTTGAAAGACCCGATTCCAGGCTCTGTAAGCCCCCTCAACATTGACCCACTCTTGTGGCCCCCACTAATAGTCTTATACTACCTTATCTGAAGTCTCCAGGCTGGTCATGTGATGCTGCAGAGTCCTCTTCCTTTTTGCCTCTTCTACCGGCTGGGCAGTCCTGATGAAAAGAGCCACCTTTGTATCACTCTGTGCCAATACACAGTCAATGTAGGGTACTTAGGGGCCGGCCCATGACAACCAAATTGCTTGTGAGTATTGCAACGAAAGCTGCTTTCATTTTTTTCTTCTTACACTGGCTGGGGACATTTTTAAGCTAATAAATTAGCCAGGAGGTAGACTCTAAACCAGGGGTCAGCAACCAGTAGATCGCGGCCAGGTGACTGGTAGATCGAGGTCTGGGTTTGCTGACCCGCCATTCCAGAGCATAAAACAGAGTGCAGTGTAGAGAGGCTACTTGTAAAGTTGGAGCTGTAGCAGGGCGTAAGAGCCACATAAGACGATACCTCCTCTGTAGTACTGGCTCCTGTCCCATGCAGAGTGATACCATCTGCACTCCACCTCTTATCCCGGCTAGTGGCCTCCAGAGAAAGAAGAGATCTTCAGGTCAGTGTGAAGCAATACACTGGACATGATAGCATGGGGCTGCTTTCCAACTGATGTGCTGTGATTTTCCCACACTGTGGTTACAGTGCAGTGTGCCTGCAGGTCTGCTGCGGTTAGCCATAGACTTCTATTATATCCTGTGGGTTTGGCACATTTTCAGAAAGTGCACCACACCTGCAGGATATAATAGAAGTCTATGGCAAAGTGCAGCTAACCCAATAAAGTCACAGATGCCCTGCGCTGCATCCATGGTGCATGTAAACCGCAGCACATAGGTGTGAAAGCAGCCTTATAGGGGGCTCAGAACAAGAAGGGTTCATTTACATTTGCAGTTTGGGGGTAGTAAAACCCCATTATTGAGATGTGTTTTTACCACCCCCGCCCCAATCGCACCCCTTTTAGCTACAGTGGCCAGAGGTGTACACATACACCCTGACATGGTTGGTGGGTGTAGCGCCTGCTAAGCATGACCCATTCATGTGAAAGAGGCCACTCTGCAAGTGCCCTGCAACCTTGTGCAGGACAGCAAACAAGGGGTTAAAGCAGGCAGCGGCGTGTTGCCTTTTCACCACCTGCTTTAACTCCTTGGACCCCGTAGAAACATGCAGTTGTGGGGCGCTTGCAGAGTGGCCTTATTTACTTGAATTGGTTGCGATTAGCAGGTGGTAGCACCCACCATAAGCAGCAGAGGGTTTAATTCCTGCTACAGCATATGTACAGCTTTGGCTGCTACCTCAGCAGCTAAAGGGGATAGGAATTTGGGGTGGTAAAACCATGACTCAACCACAGGGTTTTTCTACCCCCCAAATTTACATGTGAATGAGCCCTAAGGGTGCCTCTGCCAAATGCATCTAAGGGCTCAATCACAAGAGCAGCAGGCTGCTCCTCTGAAAAGCGATCCAAGTGTGTTTGACAGGTGGTGTGGAGGCGATATGTTGCCTCCCCACCACCTGATTTAAACCCATGATTGGCGTGCAAGGCATGTGATTGCGTAACGGTAGTGCAGCAATTAGAGATTTAAATCAGGTTTGAGGAGGTGACACTGTGCCCGGTGATCTTTGACTTCTCCCATGTTTTCAGGTAGATCTCCACCTCTTTAGGGTTGCATACCCCTGATCTAAACCTAAATTTAAGTGAACTTGATCATTTAACTTTATAACTAGAAAGTTCCTTATAGGATAATTACATGATGAGGGCATATTGGGGCTCCAAAGTGAAGCCTATTTGTTCTGTATCAAGTTAAAGTAATGTAAACTCAATTACAAAAATCTTATATACGATTTGACATATTAATATGATATAAAAAGCAGCTTTCAATATTTGTACATCTGCAGCTTTCATTAAAATAATGCCTAGTGATCCTGCCATGAAAGTCAGTGTTCAGGCACATCCTTTCTTAGGATGACAACATTCTGTTCCTGTCTCCCAATTCTGATCCTACATTGTCACCTTGTAATACAGGCTTCCAATAACTAATTTCCAGGATCAGGTAGATAAATCCTCTGTGCTGAGGTTTCCATCAATTGAATTTAAATCCCAGCCTGCCTTGGCATATTTGTGGAAAGATGCAGTGTGGTGTGGTGGCAGTGATTACACAAAGTCCAGCTGCAGTAAACAGAACTTGTATTGAAGGCAAAGGTCCATGGTACAAACAGCCCAGTGGGAAGGCACCTGACTAGAAACACTTACAGGTTTTGACAGCAACGTGTAACAGAGCAGGTCTCGAATGTGCTGAAAGTCTCAGAGAGGGGAATGCAGCCTGGCTGGTCTGTGCCCAAATGGGAGGATTCCAGGAAGGATGGCTTGTCCTTCACCTGGAACCTTTCCCTACCGCTGTTCACTTTCCATGCAAGACTTTTGGCCTATCCCTAAACTGTCCATTTGAAAAATGTGCGTCAAGATCGGGAGCCAGGATCTTAATCCCTTGACGCCGAGTTCACACAAATATGCGGCCTCACAGAACTAGGATATTTTCCGTGGGGCAGCATATTTGTGTATCTGTC
Source organism: Staurois parvus (assembly GCF_062004578.1). Classification (NCBI taxonomy): domain Eukaryota; kingdom Metazoa; phylum Chordata; class Amphibia; order Anura; family Ranidae; genus Staurois; species Staurois parvus. The sequence goes on along the minus strand of NW_028317950.1, from coordinate 10,557,486 downwards.
CTTGTGGTGGAAACGCGCCGCACAGCGCGCTCCCAGCACAAAGACCGGGGTGTCACTGAGAGCCCCAGGTCCCAAACTAACGATTGGGACCTGGAACACCTGATTCAGGGTCACCTGATCGCTGTGATAGCCTCTGATTGGCTATCACAGTGATCAGTCACTGTGAAGCCCGCCCCCATGTTTTAAATCTCTTTGAACGGAGGAGAGAGATACATTGTATCTTTCGCTATCCTTGCAGAAAGAGAAAAAACAAAATAAATACTAAAAAAAATTATTAATAAAGAAAAAAAAATACCTAGATCAAGGTATCTAGGTCATCTAGGGTTAGTGTTTGGGTCAAGGTCAAGATTTTTTTTTTTCTTAAATTTATTAAAATTAGTATCAGTGTCTATTAGTGCCAATGTTTTAGGTAGGACAAAAGAAAAAAAAAAAAAGCAAAAGCAAAATGCGCATTATTGTTTCTGGGCTGTACTACGAGTACAAAACAAATATCATACACATATGTGGTATCCCTGCAATTGTTAGGAGCAGGAGAAAATATATTGGGTTGTTCTTTGGTGGTAGGCTATGAAAGTAACAGGAAACAAATCTAAATTAAACAAAGATTTTGGGCTAGTTTTCCTTTAATAATAATTTATAAAAATAATAACATCAGGAGCCATCCATTACCATTTACCACCAAATGGAAGCCCAAATGGAAAAAAAAAAAAAAAAAGGGAGGTATAATCCACCTCAAAGGGGTCAAATGGACTGCCTGACCCAAGACTGCCACCAAAGTCACATGGGGTGGCAGCATCCAACCAGGTCACGTCCCCAGTGATCCAGGAAACCATAGAGGAATACTGTTATGAATAAGGTTTCTCTTAGCTTCCTCTCCCGCTGCACTGCCGCTGCGGTTGAGTGCCACTTGGAGTGGAGAAAATGGACTACACCTGCTTACATTTATATAGAAGAAAGGCCAGAACCTTAATTGTCAGGAGCCACAGAACAGAAGATTATTCCACCTGCTCCCAAAAACTGTAGCCGCTGACAAACAGACAAACAGCCAGACACTCACTTGTTCCTCGATCCAGCAGTGTCCTCACTGCAGCTGGTTTCACCTGCTGTCCTCTTTCCCCGGTGCTAGCATCTTAACGATGGACAGCTTGTGGCTTCACAGCCAAGTGTCCACTGCACATGCATGTCCCAGAAGACAACGGGTGGGAGGACAGCTTCCGATCGTCTAGGCAATCGCAGCAGAAGTGGGAACCTGTCAAAATCAGGTATCCGCTCCTCAAAAGGTGCGGATCCTTAACAGGGAGCAGGGGATGAGGTCTTAAAATGGAGCTTCCCCAAAAGGGGAAGTTCCGCTTTAAGGTCTCCCTTTACTTCTCGTCTCAGGAGACACATAAGGGAACAAGAGGAAAAATCTCCAAAATCTGGTCAATCATCTCCTGTTCTGGGGACAACTCAAAATTTTAATTTCCGTCACTTTCAGTCCCGGTGACAATAGTCGCTAGTACAAACAGAGATAATAACTTTCCCCTGCAGAAGCAGACAGCATTAAAAAAAAACTTGACACGATTGAAGCTGGGAACCTTACATTTTTATACCAATATTCCTCAGAATGTGAGCACCAGGACAAGAAGTGAGGGACTATTTGCCAATAGCAATGGAACCAGCAATAAAAACATAACAGAGGTTCTAACCTTCCCCTCTCTGTCCAAAACAAGGTTTGGCTGGAGTTGTGCTTTAACCAAGCCTAACTACAGTCTATAGAACCATTTATAAATGCACCACAATGACAGAGACCATTACCAACCCAGTTGGAATCTCAAGCTTTACCCTATCAGTGGCATTATTGTGAAAATGATACAGGAGCATGCTCATAAAAATTCCACATTGCACTGAATGTTCTGGGAGATTTTCTACAATTTTGGCAGAAATTGTGTTATAAGAAGTCCGGTTTCCGTTATATAATATACTTAGCAAACAATGGGCTCTTATTCGCACTGTCTCCTTCCTGACACAGAGGCGTGTATAAATATAGGCACCAGGCATCCATCTCATCACAGCAATCACTCAGCTCAATATCGAAGATGATCCGAATCATTGCCATTGTGGTACTCTTCTTTCTCCAGTGCAAGGCTGATATGCCGCCAGTAATGGAAGGTTTAGACGAGAACAAGGTAAGAGAAGGACTTTTTTTTAGCAATTACAAAAAAAAAATAATAATATTAATATTTGTTACTGCACATACCTGCATCAGAGCTACACTCTGTGCTGATTAAAAAAAACAAATCTCCAGGCTGATATAAAGAGACAAAGATATGCAATTCTGAATACATTTTTTACATTTATTACATTTAATTTTAGAATGCGAGCAAATATCTATACTTGGCTTGGTATCAGCCTCTTGCAGTCTCCAGTACAGCAGGGCTCAGACTGGGGGAGGGAGATGATAATAGGAGAAATCATCACCACGGCAAACGGTGGGTGTGGGCAAATTACGTTAACAGGTGGAGGGGCTTAATGAGGCATGGTAAATAAAGCCAACACTTTGTTTGAGCATACCATCATTTAAATAGTCAGGGGCTGCTTAGAAACCAGCAACTGTGACTTTTAATAGTTTAGTCAGGAGCATCTCCTAGATTGTAAGCTCCAAGGAGCAGGGCCCTCCTATCCCTCTTGTATTGAACTGTATTGCATTGTCTCCCGTTATATTGTAAAGCGCTGAGCAAACTGTTGGCGCCATATAAATCCTGTATAATAATAATAATGTAATGTACAGTATAGCAAGGAGTGCATGTGTCAGGAGTATGCGATGTACAATATAGTACAGAAGTCCAGAACACAGACTGCAGGGGTCAGGAGTGTGAAAGGCATAGATTACAGGGACCAGGGCTGTTTACACACATGCACAATGCAGGGTCAGGGGTGTGTACTGCAAAGTGTGCAGGGGGTGTGTAATGCATGGAGTACAAGGGTTAGAGTGGGGGGGGGGGTTAGAGTACATTTATTGCACAAAGTGCAAGGGTCAGAAGTGTAGAATTCACAGATTGCAGGAGTCGCAGCGTGTAACACATAAAGTGAAGGTAAGGAAAGGAATGCAAATTTTGCCCCCCCCCCCTCAAATTTTGACCCCAACAAAAATTCCCTCCAGCACAAATCTAATCACTCACCCTCCTTTATCAAGCCAAGGCCATCTTTAATATTGATTGGACCATGGGCAAACATTTTCTTGGGCCCCCATGCACTTCTGCACCCCCATCATTACACAGGACCCCTTCCCTCAAATTACAATCATTACACAGGTCCCCCCTCCCCCACCAATACACAGGAACCCTCCCCCCATACTTCCCCATCATTACACAAGCCCCATTCCCCCCATACTACCCACCATTATTACACAGGACCCCAATCACATATCAGTACACTGGACCTCCTCCCCCATAAATACACAGGACCCTTACAAGTAGAAAGGGGGGTTATTGTTGAGGGTGGAGAGATGGACAGGGTGGTTATTGTTGAGGGTGTAGAGTGGCAGTTGCCAGACTTCACAAGCACCGCTCCTTCTCCATATTCTGCTATGGAGCAATGGCTGGGAAATGCAGGGGGGAGGGAAGGGGGTGAACCCGCACTACAATACTCAGCTGCCCCATCCTCTCCCCTCCAAGAAGTTCTGCAGCGAATTTGTCAGAGGAGGGAGAGGGGGAGCCGGACTCAGGGTTGAACATGTTGTCACTGAAGAACACACGCCACTGAACTGGCAGATCGGAGTCACCCGGAAGCTGCCTGCAGAAGAGCTCAGGGAGGGGAGCAGCACATCTTTGGGGAAGAGACTCAGACTGAGCTAAGTAACCCCCCCTCCCCACTCGTAAGGGTCCTGTGTAATTATGGGGGGGGGGAGATCCAGTGTACTGATATGTGATTGGGGTCCTGTGTAATAATGGGGGGTAGTATGGGGGGGAAGGGGGCTTGTGTAATGATGGGGAAGTATGGGGGGGATCCTGTGTATTGGTGGGGGAGGGGGGACCTGTGTAATGATTGTAATTTGAGGGAAGGGGTCCTGTGTAATGATGGGGGGGCCATTAGAGGGAAGACTTAACCTGTGCCAGATACCGGCAAGGGAAAAATTATGCACTTAATTTATCAGCGGGGCTCAAGGGACAGCTGCTTTGGTCCTCACTTCAAAAACTGGGCCAAGAGTAGCTGCCCCTTTTGCCCTGCGCTAAAGATGGCCCTGGGCGGGGGAGGGAGTATTTTTAGGATTACTTAAGGTTAACCGCATTAGTATGAACAGGGGCTCAATATTTCTATAAATATATATATATTTTGGGCTTGCCTAGTATTGATTTATTGTAATTGTGGTGCTGTTTCTCTTATCTCAGTGCATGTATATGGCTACCCATAGATACAATATGTGATGCTTGTAGACAAATCCGGCCAATGGGGACAGTTTTGCAAATGATCACATTTACCTGTGACTTTGCAGGTTCCAACACCCCCCTTTCAGCGCTAGCTGGTTTCAAAAGCAGGATCACTGCACCAAAATGGATTTTCCCAGCCAATATGCCATCATTTCATGCCAAAAAAGTTTGCAGCTGACGTAACTTTCCGTGTTCTGCCATCACTCTGTGTGCTTAAGGCCTCATGCACACTTGAGTTCATACATTAATATTCAGGCCAATGAAATTAATAAAATGCCCAAGCACTTGACACGCCCAAAAGTGTTTGAAAAAACAAAATGTGGTTTTCTACTGCAAAAAGCATATAGAAGAGTTCCAGTGGGAATTAATCTAAAAGTGGAACTTTAGCTAAAGTAATAAAAATGGGTGAACAGGCAGGATTTTTAATGCGGAAGAGACATTTGTTAACGTTACTTTCCTGCCTGTCCACCTTTGTACTGAGCTGAGTATGCCTGAGCGCCCCTGTCCTAATTTATCCAGCACAGGACCAGCGGGCCGGACCCAAAAAAGCCTGCCAAGAAAGACCCAGGCAGCAAGTTACCTCTAACCCTCCTGCCTGGGGCAGCACTAAGTGCAAACTGCTTACACAAGAGGAACAATTCAGCACATATATAACCTACCGGAGCAAACAGATGGTGTAGCCAAATTGCAACAGTGATAGGGGCATTGCCAAATAAAATACAAGCTGCCTACTACCCATTACATATGCTATGATTACTGTGCCACAAGCAAGAGTCTGGCAGACATTATTTTATTTATTACAGGTACTTCTATAGCTTTACATATATATATATATATATATATACAGTCATGGCCGAAATTGTTGGCACCCTTGATATTTCTCCAGGAAATCATGTATTTCTCACGAAACGTATTGCATTAACACATGTTTTGCTATACACATGTTTATTCCCTTTGTGTGTATTGGGACAAAACAAAAAAAGGGAGGAAAGAAAGCAAATTCGACATAATGTCACACAAACCTCCAAAAATGGGCTGGACAAAAGTATTGGCACCCTTTCACAACTGCGGATAAATAAGAATGTTACAAGCATGTGATGCTCCTGTAAACTCACCTGGGGCAAGTAACAGGTGTGGGCAATATAGAAATCACACCTGAAAGCAGATAAAAAGGAGAGACGTTCACTTAACCTTTGCATTGTGTGTCTGTCTGTGCCACACTAAGCATGGACAACAGAAAGAGGAGACGAGAACTGTCTGAGGACCTGAGAACCAAAATTGTGGCAAAATATCAACAATCTCAAGGTTACAAGTCCATCTCCAGAGAACTAGATTTGCCTTTGTCCACAGTGCGCAACATTATCAAGAAGTTTGCAACCCATGGCACTGTAGCTAATCTCCCTGGTCGTGGACGGATGAGGAAAATTGATGAAAGATTGCAACGCAGAATAGTCCGGATGGTGGATAAGCAGCCCCAAACATGTTCCAAAGACATTCAAGCTGTCCTGCAGGCTCAGGGAGCATCAGTGTCAGCGCGAACTATCCGTCGACATTTAAATGAAATGAAACGCTATGGCAGGAGACCCAGGAGGACCCCACTGCTGACACAGAGACATAAAAAAGCAAGACTACAGTTTGCCAAAATGTACTTGAGTAAGCCAAAAGCCTTCTGGGAAAACGTCTTGTGGACAGATGAGACCAAGATAGAGCTTTTCGGTAAAGCACATCATTCTACTGTTTACCGAAAACGGAATGAGGCCTACAAAGAACAAAACACAGTACCTACGGTAAAATATGGTGGAGGTTCAATGATGTTTTGGGGTTGTTTTGCTGCCTCTGGCACTGGGTGCCTTGACTGTGTGCAAGGCATCATGAAATCTGAGGATTACCAAAGGATTTTGGGTCGCACTGTAGGGCCCAGTGTCAGAAAGCTGGGTTTGCGTCCAAGATCCTGGGTCTTCCAGCAGGACAATGACCCCAAACATACGTCAAAAAGCACTCAGAAATGGATGGCAAAGAAGCGCTGGAGAGTTCTGAAGTGGCCAGCAATGAGCCCAGATCTAAATCCCATTGAACACCTGTGGAGAGATCTTAAAATTGCTGTTGGGAAAAGGTGTCCTTCCAATAAGAGAGACCTGGAGCTGTTTGCAAAGGAAGAGTGGTCCAAAATTCCGGGTGAGAGGTGTCAGAAGCTTATTGATGGTTATAGGAAGCGACTGATTTCAGTTATGTTTTCCAAAGGGTGTGCAACCAAATATTAAGTTAAGGGTGCCAATACTTTTGTCCAGCCCATTTTTGGGGTTTTGTGTGACATTATGTCATATTTGCTTTTCTGCCTCTGTTTTATATTTGTTCCAATACATACAAAGGGAATAAACATGTGTATAGCAAAACATGTGTTAATGCAATACCTTTTTTGTGTGAAATACTTGATTTTCAGGAAAAATATCAAGGGTGCCAACAATTTCGGCCATGACTGTATATATACACACATACAGTGGGGATCGAAAGTTTGGGCACCCCAGCTAAAAATTTGTATTAATGTGCATAAAGAAGCCAAGGAAAGATGGAAAAATCTCCAAAAGGCATCAAATTACAGATTAGACATTCTTATATGTCAACAAAAGTTAGATTTTATTTCCATCATTTACACTTTCAAAATAACAGAAAACAAAAAAATGGCGTCTGCAAAAGTTTGGGCACCCTGCAGAGTTAATATCTTGTACTGCCCCCTTTGGCAAGTATCACAGCTTGTAAACGCTTTTTGTAGCCAGCCAAGAGTCTTTCAATTCTTGTTTGAAGTAGCTTTGCCCATTCTTCCTTACAAAAGTCTTCCAGTTCTTTGAGATTTCTGGGCTGTCTGTCACGCACTGCTCTTTTAAGGTCTATCCATAGATTTTCAATTATGTTGAGGTCAGGAGATTGTGAAGGCCATGGCAAAACCTTCAGTTTACGCCTCTTGATGTAATCCCCTGTGGATTTTGAGGTATGTTTAGGATCATTATCCATTTGTAGAAGCCATCCTCTCTTTAACTTCAGCTTTTTCACAGATGGCATCAAGTTACCATCCAAAATTTGCTGAAATTTTATTGAATCCATTTTTCCTTCTACTCGTGAGATGTTCCCTGTGCCACTGGCTGCAACACAACCCCAAAGCATGATTGATCCAACCCCATGCTTAACAGTTGGACAGAGGTTCTTTTCATTAAATTCTGTGCCCCTTCTTCTCCAAACGTACCTTTGCTCATTCCGGGCCAAAAAGTTCAATTTTAACCTCATCGGTCCACAGAACTTGTTTCCAAAATGCATCAGGCTTGTCTACATGTTCATTTGCAAAGTTCAAACGATGATTTTTGTGGTGAGGACGTAGAAGAGGTTTTCTTCTGATGACTCTTCCATGAAGACCATATTTGTACAAGTATCTCTTTATAGTGGAATAGTGTACCACAACTCCAGTGTCTGCCAGATCTTTCTGGAGGGATTGTGCAGTCAAACGTGGGTTTTGAATTGTTTTTCTCACAATCCTGCGAGCTGTTCTGTCTGATATTTTCTTGGTCTTCTAGATCTTGCTTTAACTTCCACTGTTCCTGATGACTGCCATTTCTTAATTACATTCCGAACAGAGGATATTGACATGTGAAAACGCTTTGCTATCTTCTTATAGCCTTCTCCAGCTTTGTGAGCGTCAACTATTTTCAGTTTCAGTTTTCTAGACAACTGCTTAGAAGAACCCATGGTGCTGATTGTTGGGGCAAGGTCAGATGAGTCTGGGCATTTAAAACCTTTGAGATTGACATCACCTGGTCTTCCCAGACGATGATTGAGAACAATCCATGACACTGGCAGGTCTCAGCTTTGCAAAGGGGGCAGTGCATGCTATAAATTCTGCAGGGTGCCCAAACTTTTGCAGACGCCATTTTTTTTGTTTTCTGTTATTTTGAAAGTGTAAATGATGGAAATAAAATCTAACTTTTGTTGACATATTATAAGAATGTCTAATCTGTAATTTGATGCCTTTTGGAGATTTTTCCATCTTTCCTTGGCTTCTTTATGCACATTAATACAAATTTTTAGCTGGGGTGCCCAAACTTTCGATCCCCACTGTATATATATATATATATATATATATATATATATATATATATAGTACATTCACATCAGTCCCTAACCCTCAAGGAGTGTACAATCTAAGGTCCCTAACCTACATTCATACATACACATACTAGGGCCAATTTAGACAGGAGCCAATTAACCTACCAGTATGTCTTTGGAGTTTGGGAGGAAACTGGAGTTCCCGGAGCAAACCCATGCAGGCACAGGGAGAACATGCAAACTCCAGGCAGGTGGTGCCATGATTGGGATTTGAACCAAGGGGGCAGCCTAGTACTGCCAGGCAGAGGTGCTAACTATTTAGCCACTATGCTGCCCCCTATGCAGACATGTAAAAACCTCACCACAATCATTACATATTATTTTGTCCACACTGAAAATACGCAAAGAGATGACACTTTATCTGATTCTATCAAAAGAAGAACTGAATTTTTTATTAGGGACTATTTAGCAACCAGTAAACTGTTAAGACAATGAACATGTTGGTCAGAAGTATTTAATGTACAATATAGTGTATCTAGTGCAGGATTCTGTAAGGCACAGAGTGCAGGGGTATGGGGTGTGTAATGTATAGGTCACGAGTATGTAATGCAAACAGTGCAGGGGTCAGGAGCAAGTAATGCACAGTGTGCAGAGGTTAGGAGTATGTAACACACAGAGTTCTGGGGTCAGGATTGCTTAATAGACCGAGTACAGTGTCAGGTTTAGCGGGGTAGAACACCCAGACTGCAAGGGTCAGTAATAAGGAATGTTTAAAATGGAGGTGTCAGGAGTTTGTAATGTGCAGAGTATAGGGTTTAGGCATATGTAATGCAGAGTGTTGGAGTCAGGAGTAGGGCTCAACAGAGAACAAGTGTCCCCAGAAGGAAGATTCTCCTCCATATTACCCTCTCAGCAAAAATCCCCCTTTTCCCCGGAAAAAAAAACCCCACACCATACTTCCACCCCCTTCCCTTCCCCCAAGTACATATTTCCTCTTTAAGCCAAAAATTCACCTTCCCCACAGTAAACATTTCTTCATCTCTGCCTAAAACCCCCATAAATCCTCCTTCTCCCAGCACAAATACCCCCTTTCAGAACAAATCCTCTCCTCCCCCCAAACCCCCCTGCCAGCACAAATCTGCTTCCCCCCATAAATCCCCCCTCCCGAGGCACAAATCCTCTCCTCCCCAAAATCCTCTCTCCCGAGGCACAAATGCCACCCCCCCCAAAAAAAACAAAAAAAACAACACACACACCTCCCAGCACCAATCCTCCTGCCTACCCAAAGGATCCCCTCTACCAGCATAGAAACTCTACCCCCTCAAATCCCCCCCCCCCCAAATCGCCCCTTCCAGCGCACAGCTTCTCTCTGCCAAATTTCCCCTGCCAGTTCAAATCTTCTCCCCCACGGGCACAAATCTTACCCACCCCAGGTCATTGTGTCACCCAATACAACAGGAAATTGGTCAGAAATTACTCATGCTGATAACAGAGTAACTAGACTGCAGAGAGACACTCAGTGCTTTGGACAGAGGCAAGCAAACATAGAAATATGTGCTTTGCTCAGATTTCATGTCTGAGGCTTACAACCACTTTAAATCAATGGGTTTAATTGTTATGGTTTATATATACACACTTTAAAATCCAGAAGAAATCTAGTTACCCACCCATCTTCAACATTGACAGTGGGTGGTTTTGACTGCTGCATAGAGTGGCTTTTACACTGTGGCAAGGAAGCACAGTCCGATGCAGCAATATGCTGGGAGACCAGACTGTGGGAGAACAATGCACCCCCTGGGAATGTGTCACAGACTGGAAAAAAAAAATGGTACAGGGTGTCATTCAATTTAGAGAAGAAACTACACCTCTAGACGGATAGAGGAGTGTCTGCAGGAGAATGCTGGGAAGAGCATGAGTATTGCAGAGAAAGTTGCATTTTTGCATCCTACTGGTAGTAGGGAATTGGGCTCCCTAAATGTAACTGCATATAAATTGAAGTTGTCTATCCAAGTTTGAGAAAGTTTCACATCCATAGTTCATGACATATTTTATAACTAAAGGTGTTGTAGCACTCACCCCTGCAGAGGCCGCGGAGATCGACACGGGTTCAGAGGCTGCCAGTCACACAAGCACAGTCCCATGCACACCAACAATTCAGACTCAGTCTAGGGCAGTGATGGTGAACCTTTTGGAGCCAGAGTGCCCGATCTGCAACCCAGGACCCACTTATTTATCGAAAAGCGCCAATACTGCAATTAAACTGGAGTACTGAGGTTTTAGTTTAGAAAAAACAACCCATACATTAACATCTTTTTTCTTAAAACTGACCACCAGTGCAAGGGGCAAAGATCCACTGACCACCAGCACAAGGGGGCAAAGATCCACTGACCACCAGCACAAGGGGGCAAAGATCCACTGACCACCAGCGCAAGGGGGCAAAGTTCCACTGACCACCAGCGCAAGGGGGCAAAGTTCCACTGACCAGCAGCGCAAGGGGGCAAAGTTCCACTGACCACCAGCGCAAGGGGGCAAAGTTCCACTGACCACCAGCGCAAGGGGGCAAAGATCCACTAACCACCAGCGCAAGGGGGCAAAGATCCACTGACCACCAGCGCAAGGGAGCAAAGATCCACTGACCACCAGCGCAAGGGGGCAAAGTTCCACTGACCACCAGCGCAAGGGGGCAAAGTTCCACTGATCACCAGCTCAAGGGGGCAAAGTTCCACTGACCACTAGCACAAGGGGGCAAAGTTCCACTGACCACCAGCACAAGCCAAAATCTTGTGTTAATAAAAATGAATGTATTAAAAAACTCACAGCCAGTCCAATATATATATCCTTGGCACTGCACTGACTGGCTATGCAAAAGCTTGGACGAGTCGCAGCTAATGAGTCACAACTCATGACATCGCCTGGCACCACTACTCCTTTCGGAGCAAGTGCATGGCCCCTATGGGCACGGTTATCCGATGCTGGGGCGACTTGGCTCGTGTGCCGACATAGAGGGCTCTGTGTGCCCACTGTGGAATGCATGCCATAGGTTCACCAATACTAGTCTAGGCTAGGTCTTTTTAGAAGTTATTGCTGGAGTACTTGAACAGCAGTGGGGGGGGGGGCTTAGGGTAACAGGATACGCCAACTATAATCACAATCACTGGTAGGACAAACTTCTCAGCAGAAAATCCTTATAGGAGCAGGCTACAGTCTACAATGCTACAGCACTACAGTCCCAAATCAGGTCTTACCCACAATGTCCCAGGGGCTGTCTACCACCCAGCATCCGCAGGTAGATTCCTCAGTGAGGAGATAAAAAGATCCTTCTTCAGACCAGGACCTCAAGACAGTGTGCTCCAACAAAATCCATTAGTCTTCTCCAGGCCTTCAGCCCAGCCTGCAGTTTCAGTAGCAAACTTCCAGGAGCAGCAGCCCCAGAAGAACTGGAACCCTCCCTGGAGAGGAAAGAACACTTTGTCTGCACAGGCCTCTCATGCATTTATTACCTCCCCAGCCACCTTCTGGATGCCTCCTTCCAGGGATTGGCTGGAGCATGATAACTATTCATTCTGGCTATTTGAATCTCCCTTCCCTATGTTCTGGAAGCTTCTTCCAGAAACAGGTGAGAGGAACCAAAACACCCAGCTGGGGAAACCTTGAACAGACAAAAACAATCAATCACTGCTGCACTCACTACAGTGGAGCCAAACATTTAATTTAACCTAACAGCCTAACTAGAGTAGGGTGCGAAGTATATTAGAATGGCAATGTAAGAAAGTCAATGCCATTTCATTGAACTAAGATGACACTAGCAGAGAAGAAAAAAAAACTAGCACGAGAGCGTATATGTCTAAATAAGAGTGCCCACCCCTTAATGTGGCGTTATTGTATTGTTCATTTTAAATTGCTGGTTTGTTAGTATTGGGACTTTGAAGAAATACTAAAGCATAAATAACATTTCTTAAAAAAAACTCCAAAAAACACAAAACCACCACACTTTAGTTTCATGGTCTACTTTTTTTTTGCAGGTTGGAGGTGTTTGGTATGGAATTTCCGCAGCATCCAACTGTAAACTCTTTCTGCAAATGAAGTCAGAGAATATGCCAGCCCCCGTCATCATCTATTCCATGAACAATGGGCACATGAAAAGCAGCACTTCCTTTCAGACGTAAGTATGCCCGAGGTTAGTAGGTGGCCCCATGAAATGCCCCTGGTACCTTTCATTGGCTTTTTCATAGGCTTTTTTGGGTGTTGGAGAGGACACAGGGGCCCCATGATCCCCTATTGCCTGGGGGCCCCATGAGTTGTCAGTCCACCCCTGACTAGGACTATGAAGTTACAAGGTGGACTGTCAATAAAAAAATAGTCTGTGGGGAAGTACTATAGCTTCCACGAAAAAAAACAAAAAACAAAAAAAAAAAAACAACATGCATGTGGTATAACAGGCATGCATAAAATAACATGAATCCCAACCACGGCACCACCTGCTTGGAGTTTGCATGTTCTCCCTGTGTCTGCGTGGGTTCCCATATGGAAGAAAAAATATATTTGAAATATATTTTAAAAATATTCTTCTCAAATATATTGACATAAAACCTGTATAGTACCTGTTCAATCCTGCACCACCTTTGAACTACCTGTCAGGCGCTACTCCCGGGTTGTGACTCATGGTAAAAAAAGCATGCATTATGCCCCCCGACTTATTTTACTGCACCCCAAGATCAGATCAGCTAGATCTGGCCCTGCTAATAAGTCAAATTCAGGTACACTTTGTGAATAGACTACTGCGTTAAACAAAAACCTTTGCCCCCATCATGCCACTTCATGCCACCATGCTGCAGTGGTACACACTGAAAAAAAAGAAAAAAAAAAAAGAAAAGTATGGCATGCAGTGTTTTTCACGCAGCATGGTGCGATGCAATCCACAGCATCACTTCACATCACATGACCTCTGATCACTCAGTTCTCGGTCTGCTCCAAGCAGATAGTGGTGACTGTCAGTTACCGCTCTGCCCTCCAGTGCTCAATGAAGCGCCAGGCTGAGAAGGGGGTGTGAGCAGCTGGCTCCTGCTCTGTACTGCATGCTGAAAGGTGGAGCCAGCTGTCAATCAGGCAGTGGAGTGGATCCCGACAATATTGTCAACTTTAACTATCCTTGTAGCTCTGGGTCATAGGAAGCCAAAAGTAACTGTACTTCTGTGACCCACAAGAAAAGTAACGCCAGAACATTTTTCTGGCCAATTTCCTTTCAGTTTATTGTTGTCGTCTGCTTGCCATTGGGCAAATGTTCTTCACTTCTTGTCCCAAGGATGCAAAAGGAAGTCAGAGGAAATCTCCCTAAGTAAGGTTTGTCCCCAGAACAGATGTCCCTATTGGAAGATTTCCCCTCACTTCTTGATCTGGGAACACATTTTAAACTTTGGCTGTCCCCTCACATTCCTTCTCGGTAATAATTGTCACCAACATGGAGGGGTGAATCTCACCTAATAAGAACACAGACAGCAATGAAGCATTAGCGGAGGGTCTAACCCAGCAATGGGCAAACTACGGCCCGCGGGCCGTATACGGCCCGGCGGACCTTTTAATCCGGCCCGCGGAGCTAGGCTCCTCTCACAGTCCGCCCTGTTTCCTATGAGGATCTGTCCCCCCTCGACGTATCTGCGCATGTGCCGGAGATCGCCTATCGGCTGCTAATGCCTGAAACTGGCACATGCACAGATACGTCGAGGGGGACAGATCCTCATAGGAGACAGATTTTCATGCTACACCGAACGGCGCGGGAACAAGAGGTACAAGAGGAACGCGTGGAGCAAAGGTAAGTGAATTGACACAGGGGGGACTTGGGGACTTAATATGGGGGATGAATTAATATGGGGAATGAATTACTATAGGGGGGATGAATTACTATATGGGGGATGAATTACTATGGGGGATGAATTACTATATGGGGGATGAATTACTATATGGGGGATGAATTACTATATGGGGGATGAATTACTATATGGGGGACGAATTACTATATGGGGGATGAATTACTATGGGGGATGAATTACTATGGGGGATGAATTACTATATGGGGGATGAATTACTATATGGGGGGATGAATTACTATGGGGGATGAATTACTATATGGGGGATGAATTGCTATATGGGGGATGAATTACTATGGGGGACGAATTACTATATGGGGGATGAATTACTATATGGAGGACGAATTACTATATGGGGGATGAATTACTATATGGGGGATGAATTACTATATGGGGGGTGAATTACTATGGGGGATGAATTACTATATGGGGGATGAATTACTATATGGGGGATGAATTACTATATGGGGGGTGAATTACTATATGGGGGATGAATTACTATATGGGGGATGAATTACTATATGGGGGGTGAATTACTATATGGGGGATGAATTACTATATGGGGGATGAATTACTATGGGGGATGAATTACTATATGGGGGATTAATTACTATGCTTACTATGGGGGAATATTACTATACTTACTATGGATGACACATACACATCATTCATCTACTCTTGGTCCGGCCCCCGGGTCCAATATATGAACCCATTGCGGTCCTCAAGTCAAAAAGTTTGCCCACCCCTGGTCTAACCCTTCTTACAAAAATGGTGCCAAGCAATACACTTTTAGTAAAAACTCTTTCATTTTTAGTTTTGGGTGGGGTAGGGAATTTTTTTCCCTTTTAATAGAGCTTCAAGAACCTCCCCCACCCCCACACTAGTAAAAAAATGTTTTAATTGCCATTGTGTCAATGTTCAGCTGGCCATACACTATACAATCTGATTGTACAATATCGGTTCAATCTCTTTTAGATTTCCCAAAATGACATATTATAAAAAGGACTCATCTGAACAATCTATTTCTTGGGTATCAAATCAGGCAGGTCCTTGTACTGATTTAGTGAGGACTAAGGCTGGCCATACACTATACAATTTTCTTACAATTTTCTGCCCAATTTCCTTTAGATTTACCTTTCACTATGTAGTGCAAGGGCCTGCCTAATTGGATATGATTGAAAGTGTTGGTTAGGTTTGACCTCCTATTATATGGTTTTTGGTAAATTTAAAGCAAAATTCTCAAGAAAATTGTATAATGTATTGCCAGCCTAATGCAGGCCATAGATGGGTCGAAAATCAGCTTATTTTTTGGCCGAAAATAAAATCGGCCGGTTTTCGGATCGTTAGTGGGCTAGTTTTTCGGTATTTTGATTTACGTGGCAATTATGGGCAAATCGGCCGATCTTTTTACCGATAAAAAAATCTGCGCATGAGCAGTGACCTGCAAGAGGAAGACAAAAAGAAGAAGAAAAAGAAGAAGAGGATGAAGAGGATGAAGATGAAGAAGAGGAAAAAGAAGAAGAAGAAGAAGAGGATGAAGAAGAAGCAGAATTCCAGTCCGGCAAAAAGTGTCCCTGCAGAGCTCCACTATTTCTTTGACAGTTCTTTGACATTTATAGTGGCTGCAACAATGTATCTATCTGTTTCCAAATAAAAACATCTGTTTCCGAAATGGATACAAATAGATACAATGTTGCAGTCACTATAAATGTCAAAGAACTGTCAAAGAAATAGCGGAGCTCTCTGCAGAGACACTTTTTGCCGGCTGTAGACGGGATGAAAATCGGCCGTTTTTACCGTTCCTGGTAACGTCGGCCGCTTGAACGACTGATTTTTCTTTTCTTAAAGAAGAATCGGCCAGTTTTCTCCCCATCTATGGCCTGCATTAGTGTCCAGTGATTATCTGTTCCTGTCCTAATTAATCACCCTGGCTCTGTAGTGCGCGCACCTAAAGAAACTCACACTGACACGCGTTCGGTCTGTGAAAACTTCTTCTAATTTATTGGAATGAAAAAGTGAGTTTATATATGTAAAATGATGCAAAAATCACGTGAGAGCAGCATTAGCATTATATTAGTCTTTGATTGGTTATTTTACATGAAAACAATCATCTTTCAGAATATAGGCGTGAGCTTCTTCTAAGTCTTATCTTGCAAAGAAATATTATCTTTGTTCTCAAGTCCACTCGATGGGAGGGGTTGCTGAGCAGACATTTTTGAGCAAGGAGAACTACAAAAACCAGCAGACAACAGATATACACACAACACATACAGAACATTTAGAAATATAAAAATATAAAAGTAGATATATTGAATACAAGAAAAAAGAACCACAGCGCCCAGGACCACCTTCCCAACACACTCTTTACGTGAAATGCCGCTGTACACAGGTATAAAACCACAAAATTTCTTCAACTCAAAAAACAGCGCAAAACACACAAAAAAAAATCTGTATATGTGAAATACCTTATCCTATAAATAATATTAATACAAAGGTTACAATTTTTATATAAGTGTCAAAAAAACAAAAAAATCTAATGACATACAAAAAACAAAAAATCAGTGACACATACAAAAACAAAAAGTCCAGTGACACATACAAAAAAAGTCCAGTGACCAAAAAAAACTTATATTTTCATGAAATTCTTCAGTGCCAATAGTAATCCTTCCACCATCCACAAGTGCAAAACCAACATGGTATGTTACAATCAACCTTAGATCTACATAAACTATCCAATCACTTTGTATCAGAACAAGCCTTGCACTACATACTTGTTGGTAGGTCTAAAAGTGATTGTACAATCAGATTGTAATGTGTGTGCAGAGAATAAATCTGTCCATACATCTTGCAATCTAATTGTACAATCTGCTTTAGATCTACCACCAACTATGTAGTACAAGTATCTGCCTGACTGGATACAAATGCAAAGGATTTTTAGGTAAAGTTTCTATTACATTGCTGTGGAGGGGGATTGTGTAGAGATTGTGCAATCAAATTGTATAGTGCATGACCAGCTTTAGAAAAGAGATTTCTCCTTACTAGTCACTTCCTGTTGCAGTGACATTGCTTTCACTGGCAGAACGTGAAAGGACTTCCTCTGACCGGTAGCATAAAAACAAGTTCTAATGGTTTTGTTCTGTCCAAATCAAAAACAAAATTAAAATAAAAAACACATTTTGACTAGTGACACACTTTAAATACGAATAGAATTTAGAGGATTAGAAATTGATTCCATTTTTTTTTCCCTTCACACTTCGCAGAGACAAGGGTTGTCAGCAAATGGATGTCGACTTGACAACTGTGAAGATAGGCCACTACAAATGGAAATCACGTACGTCTTTTTTTTTGTGGTGTTTGTTATGGTGACTGCAAGTAAAAAATCTTGGCTGAATACAACAGATTGCATAAATGACAAAATGTATATACAACAATCACCTATACCTTTTTGCCCATCCGCCAAATATTGAGTAGATTCTCCTTTAGCTCCCAAAACAGCCTTGACCCATGGAGGCATGGACCCCGCTAGACCTCTGAAGGTATGGTGCAGTATCTGGCACCAAGCTGTCAGTAGCAGATCTTTTAAGTCCTGTAAGGTGCAAGATGGGGCCTCCATGGATTGGACTTGTTTTTTCCAGCACATCCCACAGATGCTCCATGGATTGAGATCTGGAGAATCTGGAGGCCAAATCAACACCTCAAACCTATTGCTGTGTTTCTCAAACCATTCTTGAATCATTTTTGCAGTGTGGCAGGGTGCATTATTCTGTGGAAAGAGGCCACTTCCATTAGGGAATACCATTTCCATGAAGGGGTGTACTTGGCCAGCAATGAGGTTTAGGTAGGTGGCATGTGTCAAGAAACATCCACAGGAATGGCATGACCCAAGATTTCTCAGCAGAACATTGCCCAAAGCATCACACCACCTCCGCCAGCTTGCCTTCTTCCTATACTGCATCCTGGTGCCATCTCTTCCCTTAGATTAGTGATGCACCCAGCCATTCATATGTATGTAAAAGAAAATATGATTCATCAGACCAGGCCAACTTCTTCCACTACTCTGTGGTTGAGTCCGGCTGCTCACGTGCCCATTATAGGTGCTTTTGGCTTTGGACATGGGTCAGCAAAGGCACCCTGACTGGTCTACAGCTACAGAGCCCATACACAACAAACTGCGATGCCCATTTTTTCTGCTTTCAACTCATCAACTTCAGGTACAACATGTTTACTGCCTAATATATCCCACCAACTTTCAGATGCCATTGTAAACAGATAAATCGATGAAAGAAAAAAATAATAATAATAAATTATATATATATATAATCTGCCACAATTATATGGATAACAATAACCCTCCTCCTATTATTAACTCAGTGTAATTGTGTATATATATATAATTAATCCAAAAAGTAGCTGCTTTTGCACATTATCCTTATCCCATATAAGGCAAAACTAATTAACACAGTGACCAGTGCAGCGCTACAATATTAAAGCAAAGTTTCAGCCGTTTCTGTGTTTATTAAAAGTCAGCAGCTACAAAAACTGTAGCTTCTGACTTTTAATAAAACACACACTTACCTGTCCCAGGGGTGCGCAATGTACAGAGTGCAGAGTTCAGAGGTGTGCAATGTACAGAGTGCAGAGTTCGGGGGTGCACTACACACAGAATGCAGAGTTCAGCCTTCTTCCACAGCTGCTTACCTCTGCACCCTCTTCAGTTCTGACCTTTGCACACAACCTCCCCCTCCACTGCCCCCATCTTCTCCCCCTCCTGAAAAGCTCCACCATCTTCCACATGTCTTACTTTTGTTGCTGTATTAAGGCTGAAGAAACTACCAGGTTCTAGTACCTTCCCTCACACTGTAGGTGGCTCCACTGTGCAAGCAGCATTTACAACCACTGGCAGGAAAACTACCGATTCTCACCAATGGCTGCTCCTGGCCGTCCCCAATGTCAATGTGAATGTAGCTTAAAGGAGAAGACTTACATTTAATTTCAGCAGCTTGTATCTTTGAATTGCCCTGTTTTGTTACAGATTATTTATCTCACATGACCACATAGTGTATTTTCTACTCTTCTTTCCACACAGCACAAGGAGATAGTGA
This sequence comes from Staurois parvus, assembly GCF_062004578.1. Classification (NCBI taxonomy): domain Eukaryota; kingdom Metazoa; phylum Chordata; class Amphibia; order Anura; family Ranidae; genus Staurois; species Staurois parvus. The sequence goes on along the minus strand of NW_028317950.1, from coordinate 10,538,019 downwards.
AACTATCATTGCTAGGACTGACTATAACACATTTTTAATGGAATATATGAGGAGCCAGATGGACGAGATCATCTGTACAACTGTTAAACTTTTCGGTAAGCATATATGCAGTAATGGGTATCATGGGGAACATTGATAATGGGAGGCGCAGTATTGTCTCAGTGTGCTGTGTATCTTATAAGGTGGAGTACTTGTCACAAATGATGTGCTGTTTTTAGGTGGAGTACCTTTTACAAATAGTGTGCTGTGTATGTAAAAGGTGGAGTACCTGTTACAGTCATTAGATGTGCAGTACAGCATCTCCCAGAAGTGAGTACACCCCTCACATTTTTGTAAATATTTTATTCTATCTTTTCATGTGACAACACTGAAGAAAGGACACTTTGCTACAATGTGACGTAGTGAGTGTACAGCTTGTATAAGTGTAAATTTGCTGTCCCCTCAAAATAACTCAACACACAGCCATTAATGTCTGAAACGCTGGCAACAAAAGTGAGTACACCCCTATGTGAAAATGTTGAAATTGGGTCCAATTAGCTATTTTCCCTCCCCGGTGTCATGTGACTCGTTAGCGTTACAAGGTCTCAGGTGTGAATGGGGAGCAGGTGTGTTAAATTTGGTGTTAATCGCTCTCACTCTCTCATACTGGTCACTGGAAGTTCAACATGGCACCTCATGGCAAAGAACTCTATGAGGATCTGAAAAAAAAGAATTGTTGCTCCACATAAAGATGGCCTAGGCCAGCGGTTCTCAACCTGGGGGTCGCGACCCCTTTGGGGGTCGAACGACGCTTTCACAGGGGTCGCCTAAGACCATCGGAAAACACATATTTCCGAGGGTGTTAGGAACCGAGACACCGCTGCTCTATCCGTCTCCAGGTGTGGGGGATGACATGCCGCCCCTGTCATCTGGACACACCCTCGGGATCAATCCTCGCCGGTGATTGGCCGCCGGAACTGTAGCTTAGGAGAGGCGGCCAATCACCGGCGAGGAGGTGGAGCTTGGAGAGGAGGAGCCGAGCGGCACCGCGAAGATCGAGCGCGTGCAGAGGAGGAGAGCGGCCGGAGAAGGAAGACAGCTGACAGGTAAGTGTCTGTAACATGGGAGAGGGAGGGAGCGAGCGAGCCCAGGCTGGAGCAGGGGTCAGCAAGGTAAGTATCATTGGTGTCAGTGGGAGGAATAGTGCCCCATCATTGGATTCACTAATACCAATGATGGGGCACTATTCCTCCCACTGACACCAACGATGAGGCACGATTCCTCCCCCCACTGACACCAACGATGGGGTACTATTCCTCCCCCCACTGACACCAACAATGGGGCACTATTCCTCCCCCACTGACACCAACGATGGGGCACTATTCCTCCCCCCACTGACACCAACGATGGGGCACTATTCCTCCCCCCACTGACACCAACGATGGAGCACTATTCCTCCCCCCACTGACACCAACGATGAGGCACTATTCCTCCCCCCACTGACACCAACGATGGGGCACTATTCCTCCCCCCACTGACACCAACGATGGAGCACTATTCCTCCCCCCACTGACACCAACGATGGGGCACTATTCCTCCCCCCACTGACACCAACGATGGGGCACTATTCCTCCCCCACTGACACCAACGATGGGGCACTATTCCTCCCCCACTGACACCAACGATGGGGCACTATTCCTCCCACTGACACCAACGATGGGGCACTATTCCTCCCACTGATACCAATGATGGGGCACTATTCCTCCCACTGACACCAACGATGGGGCACTATTCCTCCCACTGATACCAATGATGGAGCACTATTCCTCCCACTGACACCAACGTTGGGGCATTATTCCTCCCCCTGATACCAACGATGGGGCGCTATTCCTACCACTGACACCAGTGATGGGGCGCTATTCCTCCCACTGACACCAATGAGGGGGCGCTATTCCTCCCACTGACACCAATGATGGGGCGCTATTCCTCCCACTGATACCAATGATGGGGCACTATTCCTCCCACTGATACCAATGTTGGGGCGCTATTCCTCCCACTGATACCAATGATGGGGCACTATTCCTCCCACTGACACCAGTGATGGGACACTTTTCCTCCCACTGACATCAGTGATGGGACACCTTTCCTCCCACTGACACCAGTGATGGGACACTTTTCCTCCCACTGACACCAATGACGTGGCACTACTACTCCCACTGCAAAATTACAGTTATGAAATAGCAACGAAAATAATTTTATGGTTGGGGGTCACCACAACATGAGGAACTGTATTAAGGGGTCGCGGCATTAGAAAGGTTGAGAACCACTGGCCTAGGCTATAAGAAGATTGCCAAGACCCTGAAACTGAGCTGCAGCACGGTGGCCAAGACCATACAGCAGTTTAACAGGACAGGTTCCACTCAGAACAGGCCTTGCCATGGTCGACCGAAGACGTTTAGTGCACGTGCTCAGCGTCATATCCAGAAATTGTCTTTGGGAAATAAACGTATGAGTGCTGCCAGCATTGCTGCAGAGGTTGTAGGGTTGGGGTGGGGGTCATCCTGTCAGTTCTCAGACCATACGCTGCACACTGCATTAAATTGGTCTGCATGGCTGTCGTCCCAGAAGGAAGCCTCTTCTAAAGATGATGAACAAGAAAGTCTGCAAACAGTTTACTGAAGACAAGCAGACTAAGGACATGGATTACTGGAACCATGTCCTGTGGTCTGCTGACACCAAGATAAACTTATTTGGTTCAGATGGTGTCAAGTGTGTGTGGCGGCAACCAGGTGAGGAGTACAAAGACAAGTGTGTCTTGCCTACAGTCCAGCATGGTGGTGGGAGTGTTATGGTCTGGGGCTGCATGAGTGCTGCCAGCATTCGGGAGCTACAGTTCATTGAGGGAACCATGAATGCCAACATGTACTGTGACATACTGAAGCAGAGCATGATCCCCTTCCTTCGGAGACTGGGCCGCAGGGCAGTATTCCAACATGATAACGACCCCAAACACACCTCCAAGACAATCACTGCCTTGCTAAAGAAGCTGAGGGTAAAAGTGATGGACTGGCCAAGCATGTCTCCAGACCAAAACCCTATTGAGCATCTGTGGGGCATCCTCAAACGGAAGGTGGAGGAGCACACGGTCTCTAACATCCACCAGCTCCGTGATGTCATCATGGAGGAGTGGAAGAGGACTCCAGTGGCAACCTGTGAAGCTCTGGTGAACTCCATGCCCAATAGGGTGAAGGCAGTGCTGGAAAATAATGGTGGCCACACAAAATATTGACACTTTGGGCCCAATTTGGACATTTTCACTTAGGGGTGTACTCACTTTTGTTGCCAGCGGTTTAGACATTAATGGCTGTGTGTTGAGTTATTTTGAGGGGACAGCAAATTTACACTGTTATACAAGCTGTACACTCACTACTTTACATTGTAGCAAAGTGTCATTTCTTCAGTGTTGTCACATGAAAAGATATAATAAAATATTTACAAGAATGTGAGGGGTGTACTCACTTCTGGGAGATACTTTATATGCAATAGGATGTCAAATAAGAGCAAGGTGCACCGCTCCTTTAAGAGTCAATAAATCATACCAACATTATCAAAAGATTATAATAAAAGGTGCATAATCAATAATACATACAAATACTATTGTGAAATGGACATGAAATGTGCAAAAAATAAATTCATGTGAAAAAGTCCTAAAAGTGAGAAATACTTCTTAACTCCAACACTCCACACCTTTGACCTTACTACCATCGAGGAAGTCTCCAAGATCCTCTCTGATGCCCGCCTCACCACCTGCCCCCTCGACCCTATCCCCTCACAACTCCTACGACCTTCCTCCTCCTCCATCCTACGCTCCCTCACCCACATCTTCAATCTCTCCCTCTCCTCAGGCACTTTCCCCTCCCCTCTGAAACATGCACACATCACCCCCATACTTAAAAAGCCCTCCCTGGACCCCAATGACCCGAACAACCTCAGACCCATCTCCCTGCTCCCATTTACATCTAAACTCCTCGAGCGCCTAGTCTACACCCGCCTATGCTCTCACCTCAACGACAACAACCTCCTCGATCCCCTACAGTCCGGCTTCCGTCCCCTACACTCCACCGAAACTGCCTTACTCAAACTCTCCAACGACCTGCTAACCGCCAAAGCTAATGGCCACTATTCAGTGCTCCTACTCCTTGACCTCTCTGCGGCCTTCGACACAGTCGACCACCCCCTCCTCCTCAAAAAACTACACTCCCTCGGCCTCAGAGATTCTGCTCTCTCCTGGCTCTCATCCTACCTGTCACAACGCTCCTTCAGCGTTACCTATAATGCTACCACCTCCCCCTCACTCCCCCTCTCTGTTGGGGTCCCTCAAGGCTCTGTCCTCGGGCCCCTTCTCTTCTCCATCTATACCTCCTCCCTTGGCCAACTCATACACTCTCACGGCTTCAACTACCACCTCTATGCCGACGACACACAAATCTATCTCTCAACCCCCCACCTCACCCCCTTGGTCTCAGCCCGAATCACACACCTACTGAGCGACATATCAGACTGGATGTCGCTCCACTTCCTTAAATTGAACCTCTCCAAAACCGAGTTTCTTGTCTTCCCCCCAGCCCGGACACCACCCCCCATTGATTTCTCCGTCACATCCAACAACGCTACCATCAAACCCGCCCTGCAGGCCAGAGTACTGGGTGTCATTCTGGACTCCAACCTATCCTTCCAGCCCCAAGTCCAATCTTTAACAAACTCGTGCAGACTCCACCTCCGCAACATCGCCAAAATCCGCACGTTCCTAACCCCAGAAACCACTAAACAGCTCATCCACTCCCTCATCATATCACGACTCGACTACTGCAACTCCCTCCTCACTGGCCTGCCTCGCCGCTGGCTATCCCCTCTTCAGTCCATCCTGAACACGGCTGCCAGACTCATTCACCTTTCCAACCGCTCTGTCTCCGCCACCCCCCTCTGTTAATCCCTCCACTGGCTTCCGATTGCGCAATGGATCAAATTCAAAATCCTAACACTGACGTACAAAGCTGTCCACCATACTGCCCCGTACTACATCTCTGACCTAATATCCAAGTACCACCCAGCACGCACACTCCGCTCCTCACAACACCTCCTTCTCTCTAGTTCCCTGGTCTCCTCCTCCCATGCCCGCCTCCAGGACTTCTCCAGGGTGTCACCCATCCTCTGGAACTCCCTGCCCCAACCCATCAGATTATCACCTACTCTCCTCTCCTTTAGGCGCACCCTGAAAACCCATCTCTTCAGGGAAGCCTACCCCACCCCCTGCTAACTTGCCGACCTCCTCCACTCTTCCTACCACTCCATCCCCCACAGCTATCTCCTCCTGTGCCACCACCCCCTCCCTCCTAGATTGTAAGCTCGAAAGAGCAGGGCCCTTGATCCCCTCATGTTTTGCATTGTATTGGTATTGTTCTGTCACATGTTCTGTCTCCCTTTTGTAATGTACAGCGCTGAGCGAACTATTGGCGCTTTATAAATACTGTATAATAATAATAATAATAATAACTCAATCCATCCAGATTGGTCAGGTGCCTCAACAGTGTTCACACAGCAAACAGATTATATTTCAATAAACCTTCCACCAATGTCCACACACTTTCTTACCAGATGGACACATCCCCATAAAGAGATGAATATGTGCCTTGCTGCCCTGCAGCTATAACCAATCCTACCATCACAATTACACAGTAATCCTTGGTTGACTCTCTGAGCAGAGATTTAAAAAAAGGAACAAATCCCATAGTGTAACAGTAAATACAATCGCCAAGTTTATTTCAAAGTTGCACTTATAGTGACTGGAGATAGATCAGCGTGTATATCATATCAAGGACCAGCACAATCGCATCCCACATCAGAGCGTGTGATGGCGTCACGTATCAGGCCCTGCCCAACGTGTTTCTCTCTGACAAGTGTTGTCAGGGGAACAGTATATGTAATAGAGTGCAGTACCTGTCACTGTCATTAGATGTGCAACATATATAATAAAAAAAGAAGATCAACGTGTGCCTGGCTACCTTGCCTTGTAGTTATAACTAAATCCTGCCATCACAATTACACAGTAATCCTTGGTTGACTCTCTGAGCATTAAAAACAAAAAAAAAAAAAAAAAAAAAAAAGGAACGAAGCCCATAGTGTAGCAGTAAAAAGAAACAATTACCAAGTTTATTTCAAAGTTACACTTATAGTGACAGGAGACAGATCAGCACATCTATCACAGATCAGCACAACTGCATCCCACATCAGTGAGCATGATGACGTCACGTATCAGTCCCCACCCAACGTGTTTCTCCCAAACAGGTGTTGTCAGGAGAACAGTATGTGTAATAGAATGCAGTACCTGCCACAGTCATTAGCTGTGCAATAAATGTAGTGGGTGCAGTACCTGTCACAGTCGTTAGATGTGCAGTATACGTAGATGGTGCAGTACCTGCCACAGTCGTTAGATGTGCAGTATACGTAGTGGGTGCAGTACCTGTCACAGTCGTTAGATGTGCAGTATACGTAGATGGTGAAGTACCTGCCACAGTCGTTAGATGTGCAGTATACGTAGTGGGTGCAGTACCTGTCACAGTCGTTAGATGTGCAGTATACGTAGTGGGTGCAGTACCTGCCACAGTCGTTAGATGTGCAGTATACGTAGTGGGTGCAGTACCTGCCACAGTCGTTAGATGTGCAGTATACGTAGTGGGTGCAGTACCTGCCACAGTCGTTAGATGTGCAGTAAATGTAGTGGGTGCAGTACCTGCCACAGTCGTTAGATGTGCAGTATACGTAGTGGGTGCAGTACCTGCCACAGTCGTTAGATGTGCAGTATACGTAGTGGGTGCAGTACCTGCCACAGTCGTTAGATGTGCAGTATACGTAGTGGATGCAGTACCTGCCACAGTCGTTAGATGTGCAGTATACGTAGTGGGTGCAGTACCTGCCACAGTCGTTAGATGTGCAGTATACGTAGTGGGTGCAGTACCTGCCACAGTCGTTAGATGTGCAGTATACGTAGTGGGTGCAGTACCTGCCACAGTCGTTAGATGTGCAGTATACGTAGTGGGTGCAGTACCTGCCACAGTCGTTAGATGTGCAGTATACGTAGTGGGTGCAGTACCTGCCACAGTCGTTAGATGTGCAATATATGTAGTAGGGTGCAGTACATGTCAAAGTCATTAGATGTGCAACATATATAAGAGTGTCATACCAGTCACAGTCATTATATGTGCAGTATATACAATGAAGTGCAGTACCTGTCACAGTCTTTCCAAAGGGGCACAGTCAGCAAACAAAACCACACAGTCTAACACCATGTATGAATAATGTTTCTCTTGCAGGGAGGGAAGACACGCTTCCTGAAGATAGAATTACAGAATTTAAAGATCACATCAAGGATTTGGGCCTCAAGGAGGAGGAATATATCAGATTCCATGAAAAAGGTAAATATGGCACATGAACTGGAGCTGTTCATCATGTTGGAGCATGTGAGCTCCATTCACGTTTGTAACGTCCATTGAACTGTATTAAGCAAAGGAAAAAAAAAAAAAAGCAGAGCAAAAATTTCTAAGAAGTAAGAAGAGTCAATTTAATAACTGCTGTTTTCTGGAAAACAATGCAACTATAATTCAAGTAGTCTAATACTAGTTTTGTATCATTCATTACAGCCAGAATCAGGCCTTTCACAGTGCTGCTGGGTATGCTGTAATCCCATGTTCATCATTATGGGGTGTTGAAACTTCCTTTTCTGAAAACCACAGAGGATTGTGTGGAACCAGAAAAAGTGGCAAGCATTTTCATAGTCCAAGATTCAGGATAGGGTTGTCACCTCACCCCTTTAATATGGAATACATATTAATGTCAGGCCCTGAGGCTAATTTAATGCAGATAAGGCACTGAGTTTAATTAGCACCTTAATTAACCACAGAACCTGTTTAATTAATGTGTTTGGTTTTAAAGTGATGAGGTGGCAACCCTAATTCAGGGTCAAACTCAAGCTGTAATTCAGTTTACAAACAGATGCACCTGCTAGGAGTTCTGTATGTAGCCTCAGCTACAGCGCTGTGTTCTGGCAGCAGTACTGGGACTCAGCTACATACAGTATACAGCAGCTGGATGGAGGCTTCTGGTCCTGCCCTGAGTCGGACTGAGCGCTGCTGAACCAATCACAGGAAGCTTTGTATTCTCTGAATGAATACCAGGCTTCCTCCAGTTGGCGGAGGTGAAGAGCTGAACAGATGACGTCACGCCCTTCATTTCAGCCAAAAGACGCCTTATTTATTCAGAAAATACAAAGCTACATGAACAGCGCTCAGCCCATCTTGATTTCGTTCCGGCATTGGGGTGAAAGGTCTCTGTACCACTGGTGGAACACAAAGCTGTATACTGTATGTACAGTTCACACAGTGCTCCCAGCGGGCATATGTATTAGTGAAGGTAATCATTCGTTTGGACCAGCTTGGTCTAAATTAAGTATTTGAAAGTTAAATCACACCTGGAGTTTGGCTTTAGGATGACATTCACCTCAATCGGTGATTATTATGGCTTACAGCTCATGAAAAGCCCAAATCCACAATCTCAGAATATTAGAATATTACATGCAATCAATAAAACAAGGATTGTACATAGAACAATATCGGACCTCTGAAAAGTATAAGCATGCATATGTACTCAGTACTTGGTTTGGGCCCCTTTTGCAGCAGTTACTGCCTCAATGCGGCATGGCATGGAAGCTATCAGCCTGTGGCACTGCTGAGGTGTTATGGAAGACCAGGATGCTTCAATAGCGGCCTTCAGCTCTTCTGCATTGTTCGGTCTCATGTCTCTCATCTTTCTCTTGGCAATGCCCCATAGATTCTCTATGGGGTTCACGTCAGGTGAGTTTGCTGGCCAATCAAGCACACTAATCCCCTGGTCATTGAACCAGGTTTTGGTGCTTTTGGCAGTGTGGGCAGGTGCCAGGTTCTGCTGGAAAATGAAGTCAGCATCCCCATAAAGCTTGTCTGCGGAAGGAAGCATGAAGTGCTCCAAAATCTCCTGGTAGACGGCTGCGTGACCCTGGACTTAATGAAGCACAATAGACCAACACCAGCAGATGACGGCTCCCCAAATCAACACAGACTGTGGAAACTTCACTCTGGACTTCAAGCATCTTGCAGTGTGTGCCTCTCCATTCTTCCTCCATACTCGGGGTCCTTGGTTTCCAAATGAGATGCAAAAGTTGCTCTCATCAGAAAAGAGGACTTTGGATCACTGAGCAACAGACCAGGTCTGTTTTTCTTTAGCCCAGGTAAGATGCTTCTGACGTTGTTTGTTGTTCAGGAGCGGCTTGACAAGAAGAATACGACATTTGAAGCCCATGGCCAGGATCCGTCTGTGTGTGGTGGCTCTTGATACACTGACTCCAGCCTCAGTCCACTCCTTGTGAAAGTCCACAACACTTTTGAATGGCCTTTTCCTGACAATCCTCTCCAGGCTGCGGTCATCCCTGCTGTTTGTGCACCTTTTTCTTCCACACTTTTCCCTTCCACATAACTTTCTATTAATGTGCTTTGATACAGCACTTTGGGGACATCCAACTTCTTTTGCAAATACCTTTTGAGGCTTTCCCTCCTTATGGAGGGTGTCAATGATGGTTTTCTGCACAACTGTCAGGTCAGCAGTCTTTCCCATGATTGTGATTCCTACTGAACCAGACTGAGAGACCATTTAAATGCTCAGGAACCCTTTGCAGGTGTTATGGCTTAATTAGCTGATTAGAGTGGGACACTTTGAGCCGAGAATATTGCACCTTTTCACAATATTCTAATTTTCTGAGATTGTGGATTTGGGGTTTTCATGAGCTGTAAGCCATAATCATCACAATTATGACAAATCATGGCTTGAACTATCTTGCTTTGCATGTAATGAGTTTATCTCATATATTACATATAAAATCAAAACGTGCAGCGCTAAGTAGTAGGTTGTAACTATAATGTCTGAGATGGCAGTGAGTCACTTCACATATATCCCAATAAAGTATATACAAATAGATAAAAGATCAAACAAATATGTAAAGTTCCAATCAGGTGACTATGGTGAATCCTGATCCGTCAAAAGGTGCTAACAGTGGGGTAGGTAGTGCGCACTTACCGAACGCACATATTAATTGCGCCTTATATGTGTAAATCCTAGGTGTCATCTGATGAGTCCTGAAGCTGAATGATCTTCCCTCCAGGAGATGGGTCATCAAATGTGGGCACCCTAGTCCAGGTTTCCTCTTTCAGGATCCTGATGAAGATCTGTCATAGCAGCAGGTGCACCTGGCAGCGGCAGGGGAGTGCTTTAAACCCGCAGACCCACCATCCCAGGATGGGCTACCACTCCTTAAGGATACCTGAGGTGATACATGACCACTCCCATAAGGAATAAGGATACCCTGATACCTGGACTACGGTGCCCACATTGATTGGAACTTTACATATTTATTTGATCTTTTATCTTCTTGTATATACTTTATTGGGATATATGTGAAGTTACTGACTGCCATCTCGGACATTATAGTTACAACCTACTACTTAGCGCTGCATGTTTTGATTTTATATGTTCTTGTTTATGGTGTTGTTGGTTACCCATTTATGTGCATAGTCGCTTGTTCCTATTTACTCTAGGCGCTCACTGTTCTTCCTATATATTTATATCTCATATATTAGTTTCACCTTTTAAGTTGCATTACTGAAATAAATGAACTTTTGCACGATATTCTAATTTTTCGAATTTCAGCTGTATATATACATGATTTTGCATTTCCAGGTAGGGGGCACACGCAAGCCTTGCCCACACAACTATTCGCGTCTGGCAATCACCGGGTCTCGGCTAGTGATTACTTGGCGGCGCCCAGTGATTGCCAAGGATCTTCGATGGGGTTGGGGGTTTAGAACTGTTAGTAAACAAAAAAATTCTCCTTCCTGTCAGCTCATGCACACTGCTTTGGATGGCTGTGCACAGTACAGTCATGTAAAGCAGTGTGCTTTCATTGAAGCACTAACACAAAACGTGTTGTAAAACAGCACACAGTTAACCCTTTGATCAACCCGCATGTAAACCCCTTCCTGCCCAGTGCCATTAGTACAGTTTCAGTGCTTTTTACTAGCACTGATCACTTTATGGGTGTCACTGGGGATGTCAGTGACACCAAGTCAGTTCCCCACAGTGTTAGGATGCCTGCTGCAGTCCCGCTATAAGTCGCTGATCGTCACCATTACTAGTGAAAAAAAAAAATGCCCAGTATCTATACCACCATTTGTAAACACTATACGTATTGGGATTTTGTTTAGCAAAGACATGTCCCAGAATACATTTTGGCCTAAATTTATAACTAAATTTGATTTTTTTAATTGTATTTACTGGACATGTTTAATAACAAAGTCAAAAATATAGTTTTTTCTCAAACTTTTTTGGGAGGTGTTATATATTGCGCAAAATGCCACCGAAAGAAAGCTCTATTCGTGGGAAAAATAGGACGTAAATTTCATTTGGGCAGCGCTGTAACACTGGCCAGGAAGGAGGTAAATCCTCTGGGGGGCAAATGGTTAATTATACACAAATATAAACATACACAATTCTTCTTTCCTTTTTTTAAAAACATCTTAGTGAACCTCTATCAATACACATTAAGGAACTTTTTCAATGCCATTGTAAGCTTTTCCGTGCTGAGCCTCCTATAAAATATATATATATTTATTTATATTATGAAGGAAGCTCAGCACAAAAAAGCTTACAATATAACATCTATATTCCTCCTCTGGACTACACAATTATGATCTTGCATGGAAACCCCTTTTCATTATTTACCAAGTCGTATGCCCTAAGGAGGACCAGATCTTCTAAGAGTGATCTGTTTGGATGAATCCAGCTGGCTAACTGCCAAATCTAAATATATTAAACCGGACATGCCAAACAGTGGTTAAGGACTGTAAGATCTACAAATTTACTCATAAGATATATGGCATTGAAAAAAGACCACTTGCCCTCCAGAGGATTTACCCCCCTTCCTGACCAAACCATTTTTGTCGATACAGCGCTGCGTTACTTTAATTGACAATTGTGCGGTCATGCAAAGTTGCACCCAAATAAAATGTACATCTTTTTTTTCTTTTGGTGGTATTTGATCGCCTCTGAATTTTTTTATTTTTTGTGCTATAAACAAAAAAAGACCAACAATTTTGAGAAAAAAAAACTATATTTTTGACTTTTTGCTATAAAAGATGCCCAGTAAAAAAAAAATTTTTAAATCAAAATTTGACCATAAATTTAGGCCAAAATGGATTCTGCTACATGTCTTTGCTAAAACATAAATCCCAATACGTGTAAATTAATTGGTTTACATGAAAGTTATAGCATCTACAAATGGCCGTATAGATGCTGGGATTTTTTTTTACTTTTGCTATACTAGTAATGGCGGCGATCAGCAACTTATAGCGGGACTGCGGTGGGCATTCTGACACTAACTGCCACTGACACTAATACAGTGATCAGTGCTAAAAAAAAAAAAAAAAGTGCTGACACTGTACTAATGACACCGGGCAGGAAGGAGTTACCATCTGGGGCAATCAAAGGTGTGTGTGTGTTTCACTGTGTAAGCACATTGCTTTGTATGGCTTTGCTATTCAGAGCAAAACAAAGCAATGTGCAGGAGCTGACAGGGGAGAGATCTGTATTGTTTACATACAGACCTCTCCCATCAGTAAGGGCTCGTTCACACTTGGCTGTTTTACCAACGCTTGCCAAACGTCCCTATCGCGTTTGGCAAGCATTGGTCCGGCGTTTGCGGAGTGTTCAACACTCTGCAAATGCTGCATGCGCGGTTTAGCGGAGGTTGCTAGGCGTTTGCCGAGTGTTAAAAACGCCCCACAAACGCCTATAATGCAGCTTGAATGGTGTTACCGTTCCGCAAACGCCCCGCAACCGCCGGCCGTTTGCGGAGCGGCACCATAGACTAGAATAGGAGACTTCAACGCCTCCTGACTCGACCAGAGGCGTCCGTTTTGCCGCGACGCAATGCAAACGCTCCCGTTAGAACAGCACCATGTGCTGTAATGTGCAGAATTGGCAGAGGCATTTGGGAAGTGGTAAAAACGCTTCCCAAACGCCTCTCTGCCGCCTGCACACAACGCTAGTGTGAACGTAGCCTAATAGTCAGCGATCACCAGGTACCAGCGGAGAATCACCGTCCGAGACCTAGTGATCGACAGCTGAGGCTGCCAATGGCGGCACGCGCTCCCCCTACCCAGAGATGCAAAATCACACACACATTATATATATATATATACACACACACACACACGTGATTTTGCACAGCCCTGCAGCAGTATTTCTGCTATAGAGCAGTGGGAAAGTAGATAAAGAGTAATGCTAGAGGTTCATTCAGATGTTTTTTTTTTTTTTTTATTAAAGCGAAAGTTTTTTTGTTGCTGGGCAGAAAGAAAAACAAAAAACAAAAAAAACACAGAATGCAGTAAAAACACTGAAAAAGCACAATACATGCATTTCAGCAGCTTCTCCATTGAACTCTATTGTAGCAAAAACACTGATTTTTGCATTTAAAGTCCCTGACCATTTCCAAAAATGCAGCAGCTCAAAAAAAGCATAGATGTGAACATATCTCTTAACCATGTTAAATAGCCTGTAGTGCATTTCTGCAAAAAGCACTAAAAAACTCATTGGTGTGAACCAGGGGTTATGGCAGGGAGATTTCACTGACAGAGCATCAAAGACATATATAAAAAGCCAAGGGCTGACACCCCTATCTGGAATATCACTTGTGGGTGCACCAACTCTATAAACAGTAAAAGAAAAAAAAACAACAACACGTATACAGCAGGTCAGCTAGATAAAAGAGCAAGGCGTTTTGGTTTTCACAGATTCTTACCTTTTGACACATTCATGTATGACTTTCCATAGCCTTTTTCAGACCTGCCAATAGGTCTTAGCATTTGCCTTAATTTTCACCACCTGAGCACTCTCAGGGTTGCAATAAGGAAAATAGACATATATTTATCTCATCAGCCTTGAAGAGTCTTACCCTAGGTTCCCACCTAAGTGTTTTCTGCATCATTTTGCATTTTGCAGAAACGCAGTACAGTCCATTTAACATGAATTCCTATGGGACATGTCATATATCCGCGTTTTCACCCAGTGTGTTTTTGGAAAGGGTCACAGGGACTTTTGTAAACGAAAAACATTGCATTTTTGGTTCTTTAGACTTCAATGGAAACGCTGCAGAAAAGCATGTATTGCGTTTTCATGTGTTTTTGCATTTTAAATCTGCCTAGCAACAAAAAAAAAAAAGAAAAAAATGCAAAACCTGGCAAAAACACGTAAAAACTGCAGGTGCAAAACGCAACCTGTATAGGTGTGAACCTAGCCTAAAAAGTGTTTTCCGCAGCATTTTGCAGAAATGCACTACAGTCCATTCAACACGATTTCCTATGGAACAGGTTCACATCTCTGCGTTGTCACCTGGTGCGTTTTTTGGAAAGGGTCAGGGACTTTTTTAAATGCAAAAAGTTGCATTTTTGGTTCTATAGACTTCAATGGAAACCAGGGGCGGACTGACAAATCATGGGGCCCCTGGGCAATAGGGGATCATGGGGCCCTTGTGTCCTTGCCCAAACTCAAAAAAGCTTATGAAAAAGGTACCAGGGGCATCTCATGGGGCCCCCTACTGACCCCAGGCCCTCGGGCAGTGCCCGAGTTTCCAAATGGTCAGTCCGCCCCTGATGGAAACGCTGAAGAAAAGCATGTAGTGCATTTTTGCTGCAGTTTGCATTTTAAATCTGCCTAGCAGCAAGAAAAAAAAATGTATCAAAAACACGTGCAAAAATGCAAGACAAAACACACTGCAGAAACCGATCAAACACAAACTGCATAGGTATGAAGCTAGCCTTAAGCCTGGTACACACAGTAAGTTATAAAAAAAATCCGGAGGAGCTCTCCCTATTAACAAAGCAATTTTAGTACAGCGATTTCCTTACTGAGCTATTGTGTTCTGACAGGTGGACACCCCCCCCCCAAGCAGAATATACTGGTCGTCGCTCGCAGCCATTGGCTGAGAGCACTGATTGGATGCAGATCCGCTGCTGGCTTTCCAGTAAGCTTGTGTGACAGAAGCCGGTTATCAGATTGGCTTCTGTCAAACAAGGACTATTACACATGAGCCGAATGTCGGCCGGTATCTACTGTACCAGCTGATTTCAGCTGATATTTGTGTGTACGGGGCTTTCAAAAGTATCTCAGCAAATAAGAAGCTCTTGTTGCAGGGGATAGCTCTGATTCAGCCCCGTATTTTGCATGGGCACGAGAGCCCATTCATTTGAATGCACTCCTGTGCCCATGACACGCAGGGCAGAAGTCCCTGTACTTCTTCCGAAAAAACGCAGCCTGCACAGGAACCTCGGTTCCCGGTACGGTTGCGTTTTGCAGTGCGGGCGGCGTGCCATTAGGGTCCGCATTTCTCTGTGCGGGTGGTGCGGTTGCACGGATTTTCATGCGGATCCACAGCAGCACCACCCACACAGATGTGAACCTAGCCCCAATATCCATCTCTGTGCAGATTTCACGCAACGCAGTCACACAGGCTACAGATTTTCAATTACAAATTTTAGTAGCAAAAGTTCAGTTTTCTTTTAATAAGCAACCTAAAACTGATATTTGTATTTTAGAGGATAAAGAGTTCGACCACTTTAACTGAGGATTATGGTGGGGAGATCTCTGAAACCAGGTTCCCAGCTCCTCCTCCTGCTGTGGTCATTTAAGGGTGTCTTTCTATCTGCTGTTTTTTTCATTTAGTTTGTGTTACAAAAAAAAAAAAAACAGGAGTGAGACTCCACTTTGGGGGGTAGAGCTGGCAGAGATATCTCACATTGGAGTGAGCTCTGTGTTTTCAGGTGTACTGACCCTTGAAGCACATGGCATAGGACATACAGTATGGATCTTACAATATTCTTTATGATTAACCTCTAACTCCTTGTTATCTTTACAGCAACCTGTATCCCTAAATGATTCTAGGTGAGTTTGTTATTTATTTCACAAACACCCACCACATACTCATATTGGGCTTTATAGATTGGGGCAGCACAGTGGCTAAGTGGTTAGCACTTCCACCTGGCAGTACTAGGGTCATTGGTTCAAATCCCAACCACGGCACCACCTGTGTGGAGTTTGCATGTTCTTCCTGTGTCTGCGTGGGTTTCCTCCGGGTACCCTGGTTTCCTCCCACACTCCAAAGACATGCTGGTAGGTTAATTGGCTCCTGTCTAAATTGGGCCTAGTATGTGTATGTATGAATGCGAGTTAGGGACCTTAGATTGTATGCCACTTGAGGGTTAGGGACTGATGTGAATGTACAATATATGTGTAAAGCGCTGTGTAAATTGACAGCGCTATATAAGTACCTTAAATAAATAGATAAAAGCATCTCAAAAATTCTGTATTGGCCATACCAACCAATCAGCTTCTCAAGTTCATAGTATAATAAATATGCTGGGGTCTCAGTCATGCCCACTGGAATGCAGCAGCTGTAGGGAAGGGACTACTGGTCCCAATTTGTCTGTGTTCAGGGACAAGCATTCAAACAGATATCAAATTGGGACCAGCCGCTGTGTCTGTGCAGCTACTGCATGGGTGTACAGATAGGCACATCTCTGTGAATCGTCCGTAAACCTACATTCTAACCAAAACATTTTTTTTTTTAACTTTTGAACAGTGAAAAAATTGGATTTTTTTGTTACTCACTGTAAAATCTCTTTTTTTGAGTTAATTCTCAACCAAAGAGTTATATCGCCACCTACAGGAGTAGGACACTAGGCAGAAAAAAGAAACTCAGCACCGCCTATGCGCAGTCCTGGCTGATATAAACCTCCTCTCTGCATAGGCAATCCAGTTAGTAACAAGCAGTGTCAGCAAATAAGAAAAAAATTCATAGAGGGGTGGGTGCTGTGTCCGTCAATGAACTCAGAGAAAGGGATTTTACGGGGAGTAACAAAAAAATCCCGTTTTCTCTTTTGTTCATTGACAGACACAGCATCTTCCATTCTTGACCATGGGGTTATATCGCCACCTGCAGGAGTAGGACACTAGGCAGAAAAAAGAAACTCAGCACCGCCTATACGCAGTCCTGGCTGATATAAACCCCCTCTCCGCATAGGTAATCCTGTTACCAGGGGCGGACTGACAACTCATGGGGCCCCCGGGCAATAGGGGATCATGGGGCCCCTGTGTTCTTGCCCAAACTCAAAAAAGCCTATGAAAAAGGTACCAGAGGCATCTCATGGGGCCTCCTACTGACCCCGGCCCTCGGGCAGTGCCAGAGTTTCCAAATGGTCAGTCCGCCCCTGCCTGTTACTAAAAAGCAGTGTCAGCAAATAAGGAAAACAATTCATAGAGGTGTGGGTGCTGTGTCCGTCAATGAACTCAGAAAAAGGAATTTTACAGTGAGTAACAAAAAAATCACATTTTCTCTTTTGTTCATTGACGGACACAGCGTCTTCCGTTCTCGACCATAGGGTTATATCGCCACTTACAGAAGTAGGGCACTGGGCAGAAAAAAGAAACTCTTCACCGCCTATGCACAGTCCTGGCTGATATAAACCCCCTCTCTGCATAGGCGATCCAGTTTTGACCTTGGAGATGTTACCTCACTTGTGTAGTCACTCAGACAGGAGCGGCAAAGATTGAGAACCCTTTATTTTATTGGCACCTGTGTCCCTGTTGCTGAGTCTATTTCCTGTTTGGTCAGTAAGATAGGAAGTGTAATATAATTTCCCCCCAAATTGTAATAACCTGACAGAGGTTCCACACCTTCTACGTTTGGCGGGAGTTGGTGTTTAAAGTAAAAGTAAAGGCAAAACTGGTTTTGAACAGAGTGGAGATGGAATAGAGCCCCCTGTCAGCTGTTATTGCTGCGTGTGCCTCCAATTCAACTTCTCTATTTGTCCTGTGCACCATTATCACTGAAACTCGAAGTTCGACATTCAGAAACGCTCAGCAAGCAAAATCCCATTCAGTTCAATGCTCCTGCTCACATTTGAAAGTTTTGTCGACTGTAGCAAAATGCCTGTTGCTCAAAAAAAAGTACTAAAATATTTGCAAATCTGCCAAAAAAAAATGCCTGATAAAAAGCCTGAAAATGTGGAGCTAAGTGTGAGTATAGCCTGAATTGAAAGGAAAAGGAAATACCAATATTTGGGTTTCCTCAGAAAAAAGTGTAGTACTACCCTCATAAGGGCAGCTGAATTTGTTTTGGGTCCCAATATACTCTGCACAGTGTTCCACACTTGTACAGTACTCAGAGTCAGTAAACAGTCCTTGAGCTGGTTTTTTGTTTTTTTATCTAGGGTTTAACAACTTGGATGGGGTCTAGTGCAGGCCATAGATGGGTTGAAAACTGGCCGTTTTTTTTTAAAAAAAACTAAAAATCGGTCATTCAATAGGCTGATGTTACCACCAACGGTAAAAAAAATCGGCTGATTTTCGTCCCGTCTACGGCCGGCATTTTTACTTCTGTCCCTTGCAGAGAGCTCCTCTATTATATTTTACATGAAAAGTCTTGCAGTTGCAACAATGTATCCATTTGTATCCATTTCAGATACAGATGGTTTTATTTGGATACAAATAGATACATTTTTTGCAACCGCAAGACTTTTCATGTAAAATATAATAGCGGACTGGAATTCTTCTTCTTTTTCTTTTTTTTCTTCTTCTTTTTTTTCTTCTTCTTCTTGCAGGTCATGGCCCATGCGCAAATTTTTTATCGGTAAAACGATCGGCCGATTTGCCCATCATTGCCAGGAAAATTGGCCGATTGGCAAAATCGGCCATGAATTTTCCAACTTTACTGATAAAAAATGTGCCAAAACCCCAAAAAACGGCCAACCACTAACGGTGCAAAAATCGGCCCATTTTTTTTTGGCCAAAAAATCGTCTGATTTTCGACTCATCTATGGCCTGCATAGGGGTATATGTGTGATGCCCAAGGAACTGTAGGACAAACTTCTTAGCAACTATCTACAAAAATGCAGACTATCAAAAATATAGCACTGTCCCTTTATGCAGCGCTGTAGTCCCTTTTTAGTGTACCTCTTCAGACCCTGGATAAATCCTCCTCTACAACCACCTGTGTTGAGGGTATACCCAAGCAAAAGGTCCCTGAAGCTTGCAGTTTAGCAACCTCGGATGAGGACTAGTTGGGTATTGCACCTGACCACCCTCTGCGCTTATCTGGCCCAGGGGGTGTAGAAGTACTCACACTGTGCCGTCCTGTTAGCTTGGTGGGTTGGTAGCTGCTTTCAGGCCCTTTGCTGGGCTGGCTCCTTACAAGTGAGATCCTCTCGTCCAGCAACTAGCCTGTCAGTAGGCTCCCCTCCCTGGTGCCTCCTCACTCCAGCCTTCTCTCAGTCCATCTTCCACCCAACTCCCCTTGCTCCCCAGGCTCTGTCCTATTTGAGGGCTGCCATGCCCAGCGTCCTGCTAGGGGATTGGCCAAGGTCCCTCAAACATACAGATCTGGGCCTCCTCCCCTCCTCAACCCCTCTTCCAGAAAGTTCTCCAGGTTCTGGAAAGGCAGGAGGGCTCCAGAAGCCCTGACCTGTAGAACCTCCCAGCCTGTCCTGAGGTGAACTCCTGCCTCACTCCCAGGCTGACTCATCCCAGACTGCTACTCAGCCACCTTAAAAAAAGCAAAAAACCTAGCTAACCTAGGTGTTACAAATGTAATTTTGCATTTGCAGGTATTTCCTCTCACTTCCAGTGTTGGCTATGGGACAGGAAGTGAATGAAATTCTCCCCAATGGGACACAGATGGCAAAACATAAACTGACAGGGGTTATGACAGCCCCTTGCCCTATCCAAAATGGGAAAAAAAAGTTTTGCCTGTATTTCTACTTTAACAGTAACTTTTGAATGTCCAGATGGCAGCATATTTTTACTATACTAATAGAGGCTGAACTATTCTAAAAAGGCTATTTCCCTGGCTTTCAGGTTGATGTAATGGCTTCTCTAATCCATGTTGTCTCCAGGTCAGAGACTCAGAAAGTATTTAAGTTCCAGGGTCAGTATGACTGCCGGAGATATTAGTAGTTTCAGAAGGAAGCCAGCACCTCCTATAACCACTAGCCATGACTCTAAACAATCCAGATTCTATCAATATTGACTGTGTGTTAAATATTATATGCAGGTGAATGTTCTGCATTGCAGTGATCTCTGATCTTTTTATTTTACAGATGAGATCCTTTCCAGTGAACAGCTAACTTTCCCCGTTCCTCGCTAATCTTCATCAGCTCACCTTTCTATCCAAAGCTCCCCTCTCTTTCCTTCTTATTATAAAATAAAATATACCAATAAAGCAAAGTTTCCTCTGTTTATGTTTATTTACTGGCTGTGACTTACTGAAAGGTAGCTATACGCGTCTTGATTTTCTCCTAGTCATTCTAGCTGCGTGGATGCGGAATCCCCACTGAAAGCTACTGTATTCAGGCAGCTACAGTGTTCACGGATACATGAACACCTGACTGCTTCTGATAGGATGCAGGCACTGTTCAGCTGATATATAAAAATCAGCTGAGCTGGATGGAAAATTGACTATTGTCTGGCCAGGTGGTGCTTGTACCCATATGGAAGAAAAATATATTTGAAATATGTTTTAAAAATATTCTTCCCAAATATATTGACCTATATTCAAAATGCTACAATTTTGGTCATATTGAATATATTTCAAAATATATTTCAATAAATAAATATATATATATATATATATATATATATATATACACTGTATGTTGAAATGAGTTTTTATTACAAAATACATGAAAAATATTTTTAAAAATACATGAAAAATATACTGTATGTCTTTAAAAATACAAATCTACATTTTTGGAATGCAATTACAAATATATGTAAAAATGTTAAAATGACTTTTTTATATGTTAAAAAAAATCAGAAGAATATATTAATGCCAGATGTAGGAATGCGCAAAGGTGGATTAATGCCCATGCAAAAACGCTGCTTTTTACAGCATTTTTGATGCTGTAAAGACCTGTAGCTTAAATTTACAGTGTGCAGGAGGCCTTAAAGAGTGTGAGCTGGAGCCTCAATTTTTCAGAGCATTTAATCTGCTAGTACATCTAACACTCCCCAACCTCCCATATAAAAAATAGATTTAGGGTTTAATACTGCTGTAAATAGGAAGGTAATAAATTAAATTGTATCAACATTGTAAACAGTACATAAAAATACGTCATGACCAATACAGTATCTAAAGCCAAATCCGAATAGATTAGGTAAGGGTTAAAACCCCTGTCAATTCTTTTTTTTTGCAGTCTATGGCCCATTGTTCAGGTTTCCCCTTTACTTTTGTCCCAGAGACACATAAGGAAATAAGGAGAATTATCTTCAAAAGTGGGGTCAGTATTCTCTTAAGGTTCTTTCATACTGGCAGCCGGAGGGGTAAAAACAGGTCAAATTTGCCCATTGAGATCAATGGGGCCACATTGCAACCATGAGCCAAACACTTGGCTTGCACTTGCAGCACAGTCCCACAATATTAAATTGCTGTACGGCAATTTAAAAAAAAAAAAAACTGTAAAAAGTAACAAAAGAAAACAGGCATCAGGAGGCAGCAGTAGCACCTCATGAATGCCTGCCAGTCACTGCTATACCATCCTCTGAAAAACAATCCACTGCAGATTGCTTTTTAGAGGGCAGCAAGCCTTGCCACCTGTCTGAAAGAGCCCTTGCACAGTTATCACTTGTTCTGGTTACAACTCAAGAGTTTTGAATTTCCCTCACTTTCAGTCCTGGTGGTGACTGGTCACTATGACAAACAGAGATAACAAGTTCTGACCCTTCCCTTCTCTGTCCAAAACAAAAAAAAGGGGGTTTGGTTGGAGTTGTGCTTTAACCACTTCAGCTGCAGCCCCCTTCATGACCAGGACATTTTTTCCTACTTAGCACTGCACAGTCATGCAACGCCGTACCCAAACGAAATTTAAATAATATTTGTTCACACAAATAGATCTTTCTTTGGTGCTATTAGATCACCACTTTTGTGATTAAAATGAAAAAATACTAAAAAAAAAAACAAACTATATTTTTTATATTTTGCTATAAAACATATCCAAAAAAAAATTAAAATGTATTCTGCTACATGTCTTTGGTAAAAAATAATCCCAATAAGTCTAGGTTCACACCTATGCAGGTAGTGTTTGAGCTGTTTCTGCATTGCGTTTTGCGTTTTTACACCTGCGTTTTTGCCGCATTTTGGTTTTTTTTTTAAATTTAAAAAAAAAATTCTTGTTGCTAATGTGACAGTGTGGCGATCTGTCACCCAGGATTCTCAACAAGGCAGGTTGAGGGGCTCCAGGGTAAGTGTTTGATACGGAGGAAAGTGGCTTTTCACTTTCCTCCTTTGTTTGTAAGGTCTGTTTTGGGATCTGGAGCCTGGAGATTTCAAAGAGATCTGGGAGGGATGAAATCTCCAATCCTGGGACCAGGTTTTGGAAATGGCCAGGATACTGATTGCACAGGTGTGTGCAGGCCTTTTCATAGAGTCAGGACCAAGGTTCTTGGCTCCATATCGGCAGATAGGAGTCAGGAGGGCTCCACCTGGAAGACTGGAGTCAGGAGGGCTCCACCAAGGAGAGGTGGAAGCCAAAAGCGGCAAGGAGCTGCTTGGTAGTAGCTGTGTGCTAGTGGCTAGCTGTGTGCTAGTGGCTAGCTGTGTGCGAGAGCCATGTTTTTGAAAGAGTCTGCAGGAGACAGACGTAAGCCTGAAGAGGAAGGCCAGTGGAAGATTGTGTATATCTGAGAGAGCCAGGAGGCTGAATTTTGTTTATGTGGATGATAGATACCCCTGTGTGGGAAACTTCTGATGTTTTGAACTTTCATTTAATTAAAAGTGGTCTAAAAAGGCCTTAAAAAAAGAAAGCGAGTTGCTGTGTGCGTTTAACCAAGCGCTACCATTTGAAGCGAGTTCCCACACTAGGCAGATTTAAAACACAAAACACAAAAAAATGCATTAAAAAAACCCAGCAAAAACGCAATACGTGCTTTTCTGCAGCGTTTCCATTGAAGTCTATATCACCAAAAACACAACTTATTGCTTTCAAAAAAGTCCCTGACTCTTTCCAAAAAATGCACCAGGTGAAAACGTGCAGATGTGAACATATCCCATGGGAAATCATATTAAATATACTGTACTTATATTTCTGCAAAATGCAAAACGCTGCAGAAAGCCCTTGGGTGTGAAGCTAGGGTAAGTGTTTGATCAGTTTGTGTGAAAGTTATAGCGTCTACAAACTATGGTAGAAATACTGCATTTTATTATTTATTTATACTAATGGCAGTGATCAGTGACTTAAAATGGAACTGTGAATGTGCGGAGGGCAATTTGACACTAACTGACGCTGAGGAGAACTGACCAAATGCCACTTTCACCACCACTGACATTAATACAGTGATAATAATATACACTGCCACTGTATTAATGACACTGGCTGAGAAGGGGTTAACATCTAGGGTGATCAAGGGGTTAAATATCTGCCTAACTATGAGTGCTGCTTTTACTAAGAGATCTCTCTGTTTCAAACAGAGAGATCTTTCCCTCTGTACAGAGCCTTGTATCGATTTGTCAACACAGGGCACTGGGCTGTGACTGGACACAGACAATCAGCAGGTCCCGGGCATGTACAATGTGCATAATCACAGTGGGAGTCAGCAGGGGGACGGGCATGCGCGTGCCCTATACAAGGAAGCTAGCAGTGACCTACAAGTACATCACTTTGCCTGCACAGGCTGCCCGTCTGCAGTACATTTCGGGAGGGTGGAAGGGTGGTCCTTAAGTGGTTAATCAAGCCTGACTTCAGTCATAAAAACAAAACACAACAATCTATAAATGCACCACAATACCATGGACCATTACCCACCCTGGGGGAATATCAAGCTTTAGCCTGTTCAGTGACATTATCATGGAAATGGCACAGAAGTGTGTAGGAGGGTGGAACTGGTTTTCCCCTGTAGCCTCCCTAGCGGTCTGATTATGTCAGTATTTCTGTGCTCAAAGCGGTACATTTTTTTGCATGGAAATATGTCGTTTTTTTATTGTAGGCCTGTAATTTTTTAGGAATAATTCACTGAAATCTGTCTGAACAAGAGTCTAGTAAACATCCTGGGTAAGTTAAAATTTGAAACACGAAATCATAAATTAAAATTTAATAAATAATCATAAACAATAATAATATAGAAATAATAAATTTAATTCAATAATGTAATTTAACCAAAAACACTGACATTTGAAATATAGCGACAAGTTCGCACATCACTGAGCAAAGTCGCAGAATCGTTTCAGTGTCTGATGATGAATTTCCCCACGAATCATTATCACTCAATTCTGCAAGTGGTTCTAATTTACTATCGCTGTTCTCTAGCTGGTCTAAAACCGCTTTTGACCTAAAGGGACGCTTTTTGGACGCCATGGACATTTCTCAGTTTCCAGGCAGAAAGAACAGTAAAAATGCAGGCAGGGCACAGGACAAAGCACTAGGGACAAAATGTATGTGAAATGGGTTGATACAGGAATGTTTTACTATGTGATTTTAGTGTATTTAGTGAATGTCACTTTTTGACATTTTCAAATTTCCCACCGGTTACGTCCCCCGTACATCCCGATGTCGCAGGGAACGGAACTTGGAAGACAGATGCCGGCTTCCACCGGAGATGACCAGGGACGATGGAGGGGGGACATCGCGGGAGCGAAGGACAAGGTACAGAAGGGATCCCGAAGCAACGCTGCAAGGTATTCCTGAGTGTAGCTCGGGGTTGCTGCTTGTGGTGCTGAAACTTTACCCCGAGCTACACTTGGGAATACCTCCAGGGAGGTTAAAGTAGAACTATGTTTTTTCTGCTTTGGATAGAGTAAGGGAGGGTTATAACCCCCGTCAGTTTCTTTTTTGCCATCTGTGTCCCAGAGGTGAATTTTCTCTTCACTTACTCTCCCATAGCCAAATCAGGGAGTGAGAAAAAAAATCCCTCCAAAGCGACAGAATCCCAGGGTGTCACCAGAACTACTGTCCCCGTTGGAAGATTTCCCCTCTATTACTGTTTGGGATTTTCCTTTACTTTCACTTGTAGCGTCCTCTGGTGTATATAGTTGGTCAGAGTTGTTAGAGGCTTGCTAGAAGACTGGGTTTAGTTAGAGGGTTACTTCAGGTCAGGGCTGAATGGCTCTATGGGTCAGTCCTTTGGTACCTTCCCCTGCTCTAAAAACTTGGAGAAGCTTCCAGAAGTCAGTAGGCTGAGGTGAGGAGGGGATTATTTGCATATTAATGGAGTCTGACCAATCCCAGGCAAGATGCCTGGCAGGGTGGCAGACCAGCCCATAAATATGACAAAACCTGGCCAGCAGGGGAGTTGGGTGAAAGATGGACTGGTGCTGCTGTGTAGCCTGGGATGGGGCCCTGGAGAAGGGGGGTTCTGCCTCCAGGCTGGAGGCTGGAGGAAAGAGGAGAGATAAAGAAGTCCACCAGGGAAGTCCACCAGGGAAGGGTAGCCCGCAAAGCTTGGGGAGGAACCAGCCCAGCTACAAAGGCCTCAAAGCAGTTGTATCCACAGCTGCTGGACAAGGACAATGTGAATAGGGAAATGGCATATTTCATATCCCTTATTAATATTGGCTTCACAAATATCTAATGAAGCCTCTAATATCCTGGTTATTCTGGTTACCTTAGCGGACTATAGGAATTTCATTGCAAGCTGACTATATGGACAAGCCAGCCCACTAATCTCCTTTCAGGAATGTGTGATTGCAAACTGACCAAGTCCTTAAAAGGTCATGTAGCTTGACCATTTCCTTACATTCAAGTCCTATATTACCACAGTCATAACTTGTAAGTCTCAGTCTCGTCTTCAGAGCTTGTAATTTTGCATGTGTCTGTGATCACCTGTGTGCCACGCTTCGTAGGTAGATTGGACTATGTGGCGGAAACAGCATCTTTAGTTAGGTATTATTGTTATATTTTCTAATATTTGTTATCTGTATCTGTCATTACTTTTAATAAATGTTGTACTTAGAAGTATTTGTGTGATGTTGCTTTGCACTTATCGAATACAACCCCAAAACCGTAACAACCAGGGCTTTTTTTCAGCGGGAACACGGGGGAACGCAGTTCCGGCACCTCCAGCACTGAATTTATAAAATGGCAAGGGGTGCTGAGGTGTGCTGAGGTGTGCTGGATGGTCTATTGAGGTTGGGGGATCTATTTGTGGTTGGTAAGGAGGGAATCTCTTAATGAGGGAGGGGTCTATTACTCCTGAAGGGACAATTGTTGCTGGGAGGGATCTACTGTTGAGAAAGGGGTCTGTTGTTGCTGGCTACTGGGAGATCTATTGTAGCTAGTGGGAGTCTATTGTTGCTGGAGTGGGTCTATTGTGGCTGTGGGGGATTTATTTTTACTGCTTTGTATGTTATGTTATCATTAAAAATTTCCATGGGGGGGCGTGGTCTGCCGCGGCTGGAAGATGGCCGCATAGTGAGGGGGCTCCCGCCGGCCGGATCCCTCTGAACCGCAGCACTACGGAGCGGGGTGAGAGAGAGCTGCCAAGATATGGGGAAGCATGACCGGACCTCATCCGGTGCCCGATCGCGCTCCCCACGGAGCCAGGGGGTGCAGGGGAGGCACATACAGGAGCTCTTCCGCTCCCAGCAGCACAGGGACGGGCCGCAGCCATCTCCTTCTCCTTCTCCTGCTGCTTCCCCCTCCCCCCCCTCTCTACGGCTGCTGACAATATTAACCCTCCCTGCTCTGATATGCAGGCAGCCCCAGACACAGTGCCTCAGCATGATGTCCCCTCTGCCTCACAATCTCTGTCCCTAAGGGATCTTCAGGCTGTGGCAGCTGACATTAAGGCCACCCTGACAGCCACACTCACTGCAGCATTGGGGGAGCTGCATAATGATTTAAGGGCCATGGGTTCGCGATTGGAACACGTGGAATCCGCATCCAGGCAAACTGGATCCGCCATTATTGATTTACAACATCAGTCATCGGTGCACGCTTCCACTATCAGAGAACTACACAGGCATATTGAGGATTTAGATAACCGTGGCCGCAGGCGTAATATCAGAATCCGCGGTCTCCCAGAATCAGTAGAACATGCCGATATTCCCAAAGCAGCAATGGCCATATTCAATAACCTCCTTGGTCGCCCGCCAGTAACCCCGATTGACATCGAACGTGTGCACAGAGCGATCCGCCCCAGGAGGGGAGACGCAGACCCACCCAGGGATATCGTTTGCTGCCTATTCAGCTTCCCGCTCAAAGAAGATGTCCTCCGCTGTGCTAGAGACAGAGGGCGCCTTTTATATGAGGGGACAGAAATACAACTTTTTCAGGACTTATCCAGCACCACCCTACGCCAGCGGCGCGCTTTACGCCCTCTTCTGGATACGCTACGTTCGCGTAGCATTCCGTACAGATGGAGGTTCCCCTTCTGTCTCTCTGTACAGGTTGGTGGTCGCTCTCACAACCTGCGAACCCCTGAAGAACTGCCCTCTTTCTGTGCCTCCATAGACATCCCGCTGATTGACCTGCCTGATTGGTACAGCTCCATGAGACTACCGCTATCCCAGGATTTGGTGGCCGAGGATAGTGCTATGGAATGGCGCGGCCAGTCTTATCGTAGAGGGCGGATGGCCCCATCGACCCCTCCGAGACCCCTCATAGGGGACGCCACGACTACCTTTAGCCCGACGGCCTCTCCAGCGCACAGGAGGCCACGACGCGAAACCTAATGGTCCCTGTCCTTCCCTCAACACTGCTTCTTCGATGCATACACTGCTGAGTGTTTACGTTCTACTGCGACTGCACACCTTTTTTCATCCACTCGCCCCATATGTTCCAGTTGTGCACTGGCGCTCTATGATCAATGCTCGTCGGACTCCTACTTTACTGCCTTTCCTACTTGTTCGTCAAGATGACAGCCTGCGATTCCTGGGACTCTGTCACTATCCTGTACGAAAAATTTTGGGCCTCCACAGTTCCTTCCTGCCTTCCAAGAGCGAGTCCTCCGCCTCCAGTTGGCTATCGATTTGTGCCGTCTCCCAGCCTTCTATCTCCAATTACCATTTGGATGCATCCTGGGCACTGAAGGTCCTCCAGCCTCGTCTTCCTGGCAAGCTCTGAACTTCGCCCTCATGTCTTTGCGGACGTCCTGCTGCTCGCTTGGGGCTGTTCTGTTCTGTGATGATTTGTTCACCCCCCCCACCCTCTCCGTGGACATTGGAACACCTGGCCTTCCCATTCCTTCGGAAGTGATTCCCGCTCCATTTGTAACGTATATTTTATATTTTCTGTGTGCAGTGTCTGCGGGGAGGTGTGTATTGTAGACGGGGACGGGTAACTGCTTTTTTTTTTTTTTTTTTTTTTTGGAGAGTGTTATTGTTCGTATAGTCAGTGGAGTTTGGTTGGGTGGATGAGCGCCATCTCTCCCCGCTACTGGTTAGCCATTTCAACATGGAACCATATCATTCTCTCCAGCCCGGCTTTCACTTGGCCGAATTGGCATACCTGAGGGCCTGTGTGCCTTTGCTCACCCCCATGCTCACTTCCCTCCGCCTCCTCCTCCCCACTCCTACGCCATTCCAGGAGAGGTGATGCTCTCCCCCTTTTGCTTCCCTGAGGGCGCCAGCTACTATAATTGTGTGTGGGGGGAGGGGGAGGGGGGTTTCCTGTGTCTTATTTAGTCCCCTTGATACTTATTTTTTTTTTTTGTGGGTTTGCTGACGGGCCTTGATCTTAGGGGGCTTCATTGGTTACTGCTGAACAGGGGCTTATTGCCGTTTTATCTGTTATTGTCATGCTCATTCATGTTTTGATAATGTTGACTTGGTATGTTTTTTGCCTTGTGATGCGGTTTGCCTGTAATATGTGCAGGGGTCTTTCGCTGTTCTCCGTTTAGCGAGGTGCCCCTTTACTGTCTTACGCTCACTTTGGCTTAGGCTGTCCTTCCCAATGCGGTCACTCTGTATGTGCCTTTACACTTCTTTAATACTACGTATAGCTAGACCCCTCGCTCGGCAATATTTCACTCGCGATACTTCTAATAAATCTGCCCAGGTCTTCTTCTTCTGCATGTTACATAACACTTCATCCCCCACGGAAGACCGGTACCCAAACCTTCCCTGTGCTCCACCCCTGCGGACTCCTGACACCTCTTATCTCTCTCGAACCCCGCCCCCTTATTCTTGCCTTATTTTTTTTATAATTTCCCATAGGGGGCTACCGGCCGGCGGATGCGCACTTCCTGGTTTTACGCCGACCTCGTTCCCCACACAGTGAGCTCGGCGAGCTTCCACTGATCCTTTTCTTTCGGCTTCTATCTTTATCTTTTTTTTGAGCTTCTCTTTTATCTTTGTGTTTCTCTTCCTTTTTCCCGTCCTTTTCCCCTTTTCCTGTTTCTCTTTCTCTCACGTGGAACAGCGGGTCTGTTCCTCAAGCCGTATCCTATCTATTTTCTTCTTTTCCACCTCCACCCCCCCTTTTTTTTTTTTTTTTTCCCTCCCCCCTTCCTTTTCCCATCCCCCGAATCCTCGGCATACCGAAGCTTCGGACTCAGGCTTCGCCTTCCAGCAGTCATGCTTTCTTCCACCTCACAACCGGCACAATTGTCTCTGAAACTCCTTTCACTTAATATCAAAGGTCTGAACATACCCGAAAAGCGCTCTATGCTCCTCTCTTACTTACACAAACAGAAAGCGGATGTGGTCTTTTTACAAGAAACACATTTTCGCCAAGACTCCATTCCAAAGCTTTACAATTTCTGCTTCCCCACAGTCCTCCACGCCACCAACCCCCTGGCTAAGTCTAAGGGGGTTGCGATACTGTTCGCCAGACACCTCCAGTTTCATATAACGGATTCCATGGTGGACCCTGAAGGTAGATACCTGTTTATAAAGGGAGTATTCGCTAACAGACCTATCACATTCGCCAATGTCTATGCCCCCAATGTTCAACAGGTCTCCTTCCTGCGCTCAATCGTCTCTGACCTAGCCGCTTTCCAGGAAGGGTTACTGATACTTGGAGGCGATCTGAATGTCCCTTTGAGCCCTCTGCTAGACTCCTCCTCGGGTAGTTCTTTTTTACCCTACAAGGCCCTCAGGCAAATACATATACAATTACAGCTTCTACAATTACATGACACCTGGCGTACACTTTACCCCACTGTTAAAGATTATACTTTTTTTTCCCCACCACACAATAAGTATTCTAGGATAGACTATTTTTTTTTGTCGCAACCAGATCTCCCTCTCCTCCATGCTGCTACCATAGAACCGATGGTCCTTTCCGATCATCATCCCATCTCCATGACGCTACGGTTCCCCATCTCGCACCCGCGCTCCAAATACTGGCGTTTGGATGCTTCCCTTCTTGCAGATGCCGCTATTGTTCAAGAGCTCCGCTCTAGTATGGTTGAATATTTTTCCTTGAATAGCTCGTCAGACACCTCATCCATCACACGATGGGAGGCCCACAAGTGTGTCATTCGGGGCAGCCTCATAGCCATTGCGACGAGACGTAAGAAAGCCAAACAGGAGCGTCTGAAGCTCCTCTCAGATAGGATCCGCTCTTTGGAAAGAGTACACAAACAGACTCTGGCTGCGTCGACTCTTTTGGAACTCACGAGTACACGCACGCAGCTTCTCACGGAACTGGGTAAGGTGGTTAGAAAAAGATTCATTCTTTCACATAAGCTGTATTATGAGTTCGCAAACAAGAGCGGGAAATTTCTAGCCAGAGCTCTTCGTGAAAAACGGGCTAGTATGACGGTGCATAAAATCAGAGGCTCTGATGGCATTGAGGCTACATCCAACCCCGATATTGCCGCCCATTTTGAACGCTACTATAAATCTCTCTACAACCTCCCTCAGGAACGCCCCCCTATCCATTCGGACAGATCTAGAACTGCCTTGATCTCTGAATTTCTCCATCTCTACGGTTCACCCGCCCTCTCAGAGGATCTGGTGCACGCTTTGGAAAATGATCTCACCTTCCTTGAACTGCAATCCGCAGTAAAACAGATGAAACCGGGGAAGAGCCCGGGCCCTGATGGTTTTTCAGCAGCTTATTATAAATCTTTTTTAGATATACTGGGTATTCCATTTCTCGCTGCTTTTAACACTCTCGCTCAACCTTCAGGGTCGCCTAACCACCTGTTGGAGGCTCACATTACAGTTATCCCCAAAGACGGGAAGGACACCACCCAGGTCTCCAATTATAGACCCATTTCCTTGCTGAACGTGGACGTCAAACTATTCGCTAAGATCCTTGCTAATCGTCTTCTTCCCTTGCTTCCCTCCATGGTCGATTTGGACCAAGTAGGATTTATCCCTGGTAGAGAAGCAAGGGACAACACTATCAAGGCCCTTAATCTCCACCACTGACTTCACAGGTCTAACACCCCGGGTTTTTTCCTCTCCTTGGATGCAGAAAAGGCCTTTGACAGGATTGCCTGGGATTACCTGAACGCATCTTTAGTGGCACTGGGTCTGGGTGAGAAGATGCTTAACTTTATTATGGCCCTCTATTCTGCACCTACTGCCCGGGTCCGGGTGAACGGTCATCTGTCAAACTCCTTTCATCTACGGAACGGTACACGTCAGGGATGCCCCCTCTCCCCGCTTTTGTTTGTCCTATCCCTTGAGCCCCTGTTGCGGAAAATTCGTTTAAACCCTGATGTTAAAGGAATCACGGTGGCAGACAAGGAATATAAGCTTGCAGCTTATGCGGATGATATTCTCTTGTTCCTGGCGGACCCTCACATCACCCTCCCGAACCTACTGAAAGACTTTGCCTTTTTTAGATATTTGTCGAATTTTAAAATTAATTTTTCCAAATCTGCCGCCCTTAACATTACTTTGTCTGCTGAGCTGGTCTCTGCTTGTGAGGCCCAATTCCCATTTCATTGGGAAAGGGATTCCCTAACTTATCTCGGTATCCAGCTCACCAGTAACCTTGATGACCTTTATGTGAAAAACTATCTTACCGCTCTTCGCTCTATGCAAGAAGACCTCAATAAATGGCACCGTCCCTGTTTCTCGTGGTTTGGAAGGGCAGCAATCATTAAAATGAATGTACTTCCCCGTCTCCTGTATCTCTTCCAAACATTACCAATTCACTTACCTCTTGCTTTCTTTGCTTCTTGCAAAAGACTGTGTTCTCTGTTCCTTTGGAGCCACAAACGTCCACGTATTGCCTACTCCCAATTAACCCTCTCTAAACTTAAAGGGGGCATAGGATTTCCTGATCTTTACCGCTACTATTGGGCTTGTCATCTTTCCCGGATAGTTGATTGGCACGTTCATACTGCCTCCAAAGACTGGATATCTATAGAGAATGCTTGCTCGCCCTTCCCCCTGGCATCGATTCCTTGGCTCTCACCGAAACACACGCCACAAGCTCTTCTCACCCATCCCTTGGTGGGACCTACGTTAAAAATTTTCCGATCGGCTTGTAGATCTGCTGCCATTTCTGACACACCCAACCCCCTGACCCCTATACGCCTCAACCCTGACTTCCCCCCTGGGATGCATAAAGATTTTTTAATGAAACACTGGCCGCACAAACAGATCTTAGTGAAACATTTTCTCCACAAAGGCAAGGTGAAAACGCTCAGTGAACTGCAGGAAAGCCTGGGTATTCGCGAATTCCCTTTCTGGGTATATTTCCAGATCAGACATTATCTGCTCTCTCATAAACCCCCTCATAACTGGCATCGCTCTCTTACCCCATTTGAATCTGCATGCGCGAAGGCTGAACCACGGAAACATCTGATCTCGGAGATCTACCCACTTCTAGTGGAGAGCCGGTCTTATGACTCCCTCCCCGCGTGTCGGGCTTGGAAGAGAGATCTTAATGCTGAGTTGTCGGACTCCGACTGGGACCTGGTTTTCCAATACTCTCATAAATGTTCCCTCAATGTCTCG